>NW_020825013.1:0-43834 GCF_003285875.2 Drosophila novamexicana | reverse complement strand
GCAAAATCCTATTAAGATCGGACCACTATATCATATACCTGCCTTAGGAACGATCGGTCGAAAATTAAGTTTTTGTAAGAAAAAACTTTTTGTTTTTCAAGATATCTTGACCAAAATCGGCATTTATTAGCTTAACTTTACTCCTCACATACATGCAAAATACTTTTAAGATCGGACGACTATATCATATACCTGGCCTAGGAACGATTGGTCGAAAATTAAGTTTTTGTAAGAAAAATGATTTTATTTTTCGAGATATCTTGACCAAACTCGGCATTTATTAGCTTTACTATGCTCCTCATATATATGCACAATTTTATTAAGATCGGACTACTATAACATATAGCTGCCTTAGGAACGATCGCTCGAAAATTAAGTTTTTGTATGAAAAATGATTTTATTTTCGAGATATCTTGACCAAACTCGACATTTTTTAGTTTTACTATACTCCTCATATTCATGCAATATACTATTAAGATCGGACGACTATATCATATACCTGGCCTAATAACGATTGGTCGAAAATTAAGTTTTTGTATGAAAAATGATTTTATTTTTCGAGATATCTTGACAAAACTCGGCATTTATTAGCTTTACTATGCTCCTCATATATATGCACAATTTTATTAAGATCGGACCACTATAACATATAGCTGCCTTAGGAACGATCGCTCGAAAATTAAGTTTTTGTATGAAAAATGATTTTATTTTTCGAGATATCTTGACCAAACTCGACATTTATTAGTTTTACTATACTACTCATATTCATGCAAAATACTATTAAGATCGGACCACTATATCATAAAGCTGCCGAAGGAACGATCGGTCGATAATTAACTTATTGTATGAAAAAACATTTTATTTTTCAAGATATCTTGACCAAAGTCGGCATTTATTAGCTTTTCTATGCTCTTCATATATATGCAAAATACTATAAGGATCGGACCACTATATCATATAGCTGCCTCAGGAACGATCGGTCGAAAATTAAGTTGTTGTGTAAAAAAACATTGTTTTTCAAGATATATTGCCCAAACTCGGCATTAACTATTTACCCTGTGCTCCTTAGATACGGGCAAAGCACTATAAGCATTATGAAAAGGTTGGGTCTGCAAGGGTATTAGATCTTCGGCGTGCCGAAGGCCTTTCTTGCTCGTTAGTTTTACTATGCTCTTCATATAAATGCAAAATCCCATTAAGGTCGGTACACTATATCATATAGCTGCCATAGGAACGATCAGTCGAAAATTAAGTTTTTCAAGAAAAACATTTTGTTTTTCAAGATATCTTGACCAAAATCGGCATTTAATAGTTTTACTTTACTCCTCATATATATGCAAAATCCTATTAAGATCAGACGACTATATCATATACCTGGCCTAGGAACGATTGGTCGAAAATTAAGTTTTTGTATGAAAAATGATTTTATTTTTCGAGATATCTTGACAAAACTCGGCATTTATTAGCTTTACTATGCTCCTCATATATATGCATAATTTTATTACGATCGGACCACTATAACATATAGCTGCCTTAGGAACGATCGCTCGAAAATTAAGTTTTTGTATGAAAAATGATTTTATTTTTCGAGATATCTTGACCAAACTCGCCATTTATTAGTTTTACTATACTCCTCATATTCATGCAAAATACTATTAAGATCGGACCACTATATCATATAGCTGCCGTAGGAACGATCGGTCGAAAATTAACTTTTTGTATGAAAAAACATTTTATTTTTCAAGATATCTTGACGAAAGTCGGCATTTATTAGCTTTTCAATGCTCTTCATATATATGCAAAATCCTAATACGATCAGACCACTATATTATATAGCTGCCTTAGGAACGATCAGTCGAAAATTAAGTTGTTGTGTAAAAAAACATTGTTTTTCAAGATATATTGCCCAAACTCGGCATTAACTATTTACCCTGTGCTCCTTAGATACGGGCAAAGCACTATAAGCATTATGAAAAGGTTGGGTCTGCAAGGGTATTAGATCTTCGGCGTGCCGAAGGCCTTTATTCCTCGTTAGTTTTACTATACTCTTTATATAAATGCAAAATCCTATTAAGATCGGACCACTATATCATATACCTGCCTTAGGAACGATCGGTCGAAAATTAAGTTTTTGTAAGAAAAAACTTTTTGTTTTTCAAGATATCTTGACCAAAATCGGCATTTATTAGCTTAACTTTACTCCTCACATACATGCAAAATACTTTTAAGATCGAACGACTATATCATATACCTGGCCTAGGAACGATTGGTCGAAAATTAAGTTTTTGTAAGAAAAATGATTTTATTTTTCGAGATATCTTGACCAAACTCGGCATTTATTAGCTTTACTATGCTCCTCATATATATGCACAATTTTATTAAGATCGGACTACTATAACATATAGCTGCCTTAGGAACGATCGCTCGAAAATTAAGTTTTTGTATGAAAAATGATTTTATTTTTCGAGATATCTTGACCAAACTCGACATTTTTTAGTTTTACTATACTCCTCATATTCATGCAAAATACTATTAAGATCGGACGACTATATCATATACCTGGCCTAATAACGATTGGTCGAAAATTAAGTTTTTGTATGAAAAATGATTTTATTTTTCGAGATATCTTGACAAAACTCGGCATTTATTAGCTTTACTATGCTCCTCATATATATGCACAATTTTATTAAGATCGGACCACTATAACATATAGCTGCCTTAGGAACGATCGCTCGAAAATTAAGTTTTTGTATGAAAAATGATTTTATTTTTCGAGATATCTTGACCAAACTCGATATTTATTAGTTTTACTATACTACTCATATTCATGCAAAATACTATTAAGATCGGACCACTATATCATAAAGCTGCCGAAGGAACGATCGGTCGATAATTAACTTATTGTATGAAAAAACATTTTATTTTTCAAGATATCTTGACCAAAGTCGGCATTTATTAGCTTTTCTATGCTCTTCATATATATGCAAAATACTATTAAGATCGGACCACTATATCATATAGCTGCCTTAGGAACGATCGGTCGAAAATTAAGTTGTTGTGTAAAAAAACATTGTTTTTCAAGATATATTGCCCAAACTCGGCATTAACTATTTACCCTGTGCTCCTTAGATACGGGCAAAGCACTATAAGCATTATGAAAAGGTTGGGTCTGCAAGGGTATTAGATCTTCGGCGTGCCGAAGGCCTTTCTTGCTCGTTAGTTTTACTATGCTCTTCATATAAATGCAAAATCCCATTAAGGTCGGTACACTATATCATATAGCTGCCATAGGAACGATCAGTCGAAAATTAAGTTTTTCAAGAAAAAACATTTTGTTTTTCAAGATATCTTGACCAAAATCGGCATTTAATAGTTTTACTTTACTCCTCATATATATGCAAAATCCTATTAAGATCAGACGACTATATCATATACCTGGCCTAGGAACGATTGGTCGAAAATTAAGTTTTTGTATGAAAAATGATTTTATTTTTCGAGATATCTTGACAAAACTCGGCATTTATTAGCTTTACTATGCTCCTCATATATATGCATAATTTTATTACGATCGGACCACTATAACATATAGCTGCCTTAGGAACGATCGCTCGAAAATTAAGTTTTTGTATGAAAAATGATTTTATTTTTCGAGATATCTTGACCAAACTCGCCATTTATTAGTTTTACTATACTCCTCATATTCATGCAAAATACTATTAAGATCGGACCACTATATCATATAGCTGCCGTAGGAACGATCGGTCGAAAATTAACTTTTTGTATGAAAAAACATTTTATTTTTCAAGATATCTTGACGAAAGTCGGCATTTATTAGCTTTTCAATGCTCTTCATATATATGCAAAATCCTAATACGATCAGACCACTATATTATATAGCTGCCTTAGGAACGATCGGTCGAAAATTAAGTTGTTGTGTAAAAAAACATTGTTTTTCAAGATATATTGCCCAAACTCGGCATTAACTATTTACCCTGTGCTCCTTAGATACGGGCAAAGCACTATAAGCATTATGAAAAGGTTGGGTCTGCAAGGGTATTAGATCTTCGGCGTGCCGAAGGCCTTTATTCCTCGTTAGTTTTACTATACTCTTTATATAAATGCAAAATCCTATTAAGATCGGACCACTATATCATATACCTGCCTTAGGAACGATCGGTCGAAAATTAAGTTTTTGTAAGAAAAAACTTTTTGTTTTTCAAGATATCTTGACCAAAATCGGCATTTATTAGCTTAACTTTACTCCTCACATACATGCAAAATACTTTTAAGATCGGACGACTATATCATATACCTGGCCTAGGAACGATTGGTCGAAAATTAAGTTTTTGTAAGAAAAATGATTTTATTTTTCGAGATATCTTGACCAAACTCGGCATTTATTAGCTTTACTATGCTCCTCATATATATGCACAATTTTATTAAGATCGGACTACTATAACATATAGCTGCCTTAGGAACGATCGCTCGAAAATTAAGTTTTTGTATGAAAAATGATTTTATTTTTCGAGATATCTTGACCAAACTCGACATTTATTAGTTTTACTATACTACTCATATTCATGCAAAATACTATTAAGATCGGACCACTATATCATAAAGCTGCCGAAGGAACGATCGGTCGATAATTAACTTATTGTATGAAAAAACATTTTATTTTTCAAGATATCTTGACCAAAGTCGGCATTAACTATTTACCCTGTGCTCCTTAGATACGGGCAAAGCACTATAAGCATTATGAAAAGGTTGGGTCTGCAAGGGTATTAGATCTTCGGCGTGCCGAAGGCCTTTCTTGCTCGTTAGTTTTACTATGCTCTTCATATAAATGCAAAATCCCATTAAGGTCGGTACACTATATCATATAGCTGCCATAGGAACGATCAGTCGAAAATTAAGTTTTTCAAGAAAAAACATTTTGTTTTTCAAGATATCTTGACCAAAATCGGCATTTAATAGTTTTACTTTACTCCTCATATATATGCAAAATCCTATTAAGATCAGACGACTATATCATATACCTGGCCTAGGAACGATTGGTCGAAAATTAAGTTTTTGTATGAAAAATGATTTTATTTTTCGAGATATCTTGACAAAACTCGGCATTTATTAGCTTTACTATGCTCCTCATATATATGCACAATTTTTTTAAGATCGGACCACTATAACATATAGCTGCCTTAGGAACGATCGCTCGAAAATTAAGTTTTTGTATGAAAAATGATTTTATTTTTCGAGACATTTATTAGTTTTACTATACTCCTCATATTTATGCATCATACTATTAAGATCGGACCACTATATCATATAGCTGCCGTAGAAACGATCGGTCGAAAATTAACTTATTGTATGAAAAAACATTTTATTTTTCAAGATATCTTGACCAAAGTCGGCATTTATTAGCTTTTCTATGCTCTTCATATATATGCAAAATACTATTAAGATCGGACCACTATATCATATAGCTGCCTTAGGAACGATCGGTCGAAAATTAAGTTGTTGTGTAAAAAAACATTGTTTTTCAAGATATATTGCCCAAACTCGGCATTAACTATTTACCCTGTGCTCCTTAGATACGGGCAAAGCACTATAAGCATTATGAAAAGGTTGGGTCTGCAAGGGTATTAGATCTTCGGCGTGCCGAAGGCCTTTCTTCCTCGTTAGTTTTACTATGCTCTTCATATAAATGCAAAATCCCATTAAGGTCGGTACACTATATCATATAGCTGCCACAGGAACGATCGGTCTAAAACTAATTTTTTGATTAACCTTTTTTGTTTTTCAAGATTTCTTGCCCAAACTCGGCATTAACTCTTTTCCCTGTGCTTCTTAGATACTGACAAAGCACTATAAGCATCATGAATAGGTTGGGTCTGCAAGGGTATTAGATCTTCGGCGTGCCGAAGGTAGCCTTTCTTCCTCGTTAGTTTTGCTATGCTCTTCATATAAATGCAAAATACTTTTAAGATCGGACGACTATATCATATACCTGCCATAGGAACGATCAGTCGAAAATTAAGTTTTTGTAAGAAAAAACATTTTGTTTTTCAAGATATCTTGACCAAAATCGGCATTTAATAGTTTTACTTTACTCCTCATATATATGCAAAATCCTATTAAGATCGGACTACTATATCATATAGCTGCCATAGGATCGATCGGTCGAAAATTAAGTTTTTGTATGAAAAATGATTTTATTTTTCGAGATATCTTGACCAAACTCGACATTTTTTAGTTTTACTATACTCCTCATATTCATGCAAAATACTATTAAGATCGGACGACTATATCATATACCTGGCCTAGGAACGATTGGTCGAAAATTAAGTTTTTGTATGAAAAATGATTTTATTTTTGAGATATCTGGAAAACTCGGCATTTATTAGCTTTACTATGCTCCTCATATATATGCACAGTTTTATTAAGATCGGACCACTATAACATAGAGCTGCCTTAGCAACGATCGCTCGAAAATTAAGTTTTTGTATGAAATATGATTTTATTTTTCGAGATATCTTGACCAAACTCGAAATTTATTAGTTTTACTATACTACTCATATTCATGCAAAATACTATTAAGATCGGACCACTATATCATAAAGCTGCCGAAGGAACGATCGGTCGATAATTAACTTATTGTATGAAAAAACATTTTATTTTTCAAGATATCTTGACCAAAGTCGGCATTTATTAGCTTTTCTATGCTCTTCATATATATGCAAAATACTATTAAGATCGGACCACTATATCATATAGCTGCCTTAGGAACGATCGGTCGAAAATTAAGTTGTTGTGTAAAAAAACATTGTTTTTCAAGATATATTGCCCAAACTCGGCATTAACTATTTACCCTGTGCTCCTTAGATACGGGCAAAGCACTATAAGCATTATGAAAAGGTTGGGTCTGCAAGGGTATTAGATCTTCGGCGTGCCGAAGGCCTTTCTTCCTCGTTAGTTTTACTATGCTCTTCATATAAATGCAAAATCCTATTAAGGTCGGTACACTATATCATATAGCTGCCATAGGAACGATCAGTCGAAAATTAAGTTTTTCAAGAAAAAACATTTTGTTAATCAAGATATCTTGACCAAACTCGGCATTTATTAGCTTTTCTATGCTCTTCATATATATGCAAAATACTATTAAGATCGGACCACTATATCATATAGCTGCCTTAGGAACGATCGGTCGAAAATTAAGTTGTTGTGTAAAAAAACATTGTTTTTCAAGATATATTGCCCAAACTCGGCATTAACTATTTACCCTGTGCTCCTTAGATACGGGCAAAGCACTATAAGCATTATGAAAAGGTTGGGTCTGCAAGGGTATTAGATCTTCGGCGTGCCGAAGGCCTTTCTTCCTCGTTAGTTTTACTATGCTCTTCATATAAATGCAAAATCCCATTAAGGTCGGTACACTATATCATATAGCTGCCACAGGAACGATCGGTCTAAAACTAATTTTTTGATTAACCTTTTTTGTTTTTCAAGATTTCTTGCCCAAACTCGGCATTAACTCTTTTCCCTGTGCTTCTTAGATACTGACAAAGCACTATAAGCATCATGAATAGGTTGGGTCTGCAAGGGTATTAGATCTTCGGCGTGCCGAAGGTAGCCTTTCTTCCTCGTTAGTTTTGCTATGCTCTTCATATAAATGCAAAATACTTTTAAGATCGGACGACTATATCATATACCTGCCATAGGAACGATCAGTCGAAAATTAAGTTTTTGTAAGAAAAAACATTTTGTTTTTCAAGATATCTTGACCAAAATCGGCATTTAATAGTTTTACTTTACTCCTCATATATATGCAAAATCCTATTAAGATCGGACTACTATATCATATAGCTGCCATAGGATCGATCGGTCGAAAATTAAGTTTTTGTATGAAAAATGATTTTATTTTTCGAGATATCTTGACCAAACTCGACATTTTTTAGTTTTACTATACTCCTCATATTCATGCAAAATACTATTAAGATCGGACGACTATATCATATACCTGGCCTAGGAACGATTGGTCGAAAATTAAGTTTTTGTATGAAAAATGATTTTATTTTTGAGATATCTGGAAAACTCGGCATTTATTAGCTTTACTATGCTCCTCATATATATGCACAGTTTTATTAAGATCGGACCACTATAACATAGAGCTGCCTAAGTTGTTGTGTAAAAAAACATTGTTTTTCAAGATATATTGCCCAAACTCGGCATTAACTATTTACCCTGTGCTCCTTAGATACGGGCAAAGCACTATAAGCATTATGAAAAGCTTGGGTCTGCAAGGGTATTAGATCTTCGGCGTGCCGAAGGCCTTTCTTCCTCGTTAGTTTTACTATGCTCTTCATATAAATGCAAAATCCCATTAAGGTCGGTACACTATATCATATAGCTGCCATAGGAACGATCAGTCGAAAATTAAGTTTTTCAAGAAAAAACATTTTGTTAATCAAGATATCTTGACCAAACTCGGCATTTATTAGTTTTACTATGCTCCTCATATATATGCACAATTTTATTAAGATCGGACCACTATATCATATAGCGGCCATAGGAACGATCGCTCGAAAACTAAGTTTTTGTATAAAAAAACATTTTATTTTTCACGATATCTTGACCAAACTCGGCATTTATTAGTTTTACTATGCTCCTCATATATGCAAAATCCTATTAAGATCGGACCACTATATCATATAGCTGCCTTAGGAACGATCGGTCGAAAATAAAGTTTTTGTGTGAAAGAACATTGTTTTTCAAGATATATTGCCCAAACTCGGAATTAAATATTTACCCTGTGCTCCTTAGATACGGGCAAAGCACTATAAGCATTATGAAAAGGTTGGGTCTGCAAAGGTGTTAGATCTTCAGCGTGCCGAAGGCCTTTCTTCCTCGTTAGTTTTACTATGCTCTTCATATAAATGCAAAATCCTATTAAGATCGGACCACTATATCATATAGCTGCCATAGGATCGATCGGTCGAAAATTAAGTTTTTGTATGAAAAAACATTTTGTTTTTCAAGATATCTTGGCCAAACTCGGCATTTATTAGTTTTACTATGCTCCTCATATATATGCAAAATCCTATTAAGATCAGACCACTATATCATATAGCTGCCATAGGAACGATCGGTCGAAAATTAAGTTGTTGTACAAAAAACATTTTGTTTATCAAGGTATCTTGTCCAAACTCGTCATTAACTATTTTTCCTGTGCTTCTTAGATACGGGCAAAGCACTATAAGCATTATGAAAAGGTTGGGTCTGCAAGAGTATTAGATCTTCGGCGTGCCGAAGATAGCCTTTCTTTCTCTTTGTTTGCTGTCTTTAGTTAATTCAGAATAAGCCTGCGTTGCTGCAGTAACTTATTGCGTTGTCCGGCTCTCTTCTTTTTCGCCTTTTGTTTTGGCTGTTGACGTGCCCGATACTCAGCTATCGTGAGTATGCGGGGTCCATCGGCTGGACACACCTCAAGCGCCTCTCTCAGCGTCGGTGCGTCCCTTTGCTCGACAGGAGCAGCACTCGAGAAGTTTGTATTTGTGTCCGCAGATTGTCCATCTTGTTTCTAGGGTTGCCTTTGGTGTTGTTGTTGCTGATGTGTGTTTATCTGTATTATCTCTGTTGCATATATTATTATTTGTTTTCTCGCTGTAGTTTATTTGATGCCTCTGCTGCAGCTTTTCATTTTTTCTTTAATCAGTCCACCGATGGCCAGTATAATATAATTGAACACTTGTAGTCCGCAATATAATTATTTCGGTTTTTTTATACCCTTGCAGAGGGTATTATAATTTTGTCGTGAAATGTGTAACGCATTGAAGGAGATATCTCCGACCCCATAAAGAATATATATTTTTGATCAGCATCAACAGCCGAGTCGATATAGCCATGTCCGTCTGTCCGTCTGTCTGTTTCTATACGAACTAGTGCCTCAGTTTTAAAGCTATCTTAATGAAACTTTGCAGAACTCCCTCTTTCTGTTGCACGCAGCACATATGTCAAAACCAGCTGGATCGGAAATTAAGTTTTTGTATAAAAAAACATTTTGTTTTTTGAAGATATCTTGACAAAATTCTACATTTATTAGCTTTACTGTCCTCCTCATATATATGCTAAATCCTATTAAGATCGGACCACTTATCATATAGCTGCCATAGGAACGATCGGTAGAAAATTAAGTTTTTGTATAAAAAAACATTTTATTTTTCAAGACATCTTGACCAAACTCGGCATTTATTAGTTTTACTATACTCCTCATATATAGGCAAAATCATATTAAGATCGGACCACTATATCATATATCTGCCATAGGAACGATCGGTCGAAAATTAACTTTTTGTATGAAAAAAGATTTTATTTTTCGAGATATCTTGACTAAACTCGACATTTATTAGTTTTACTTTACTCCTCATATCCATCCAAAATCCTATTAAGATCGGACCACTATATCATATAGCTGCCATAGGAACGATCGGTCGAAAATTAACTTTTTGTATGAAAAAACATTTTATTTTTCAAGATATCTTGACCAAACTCGGCATTTATTAGCTTTACTATGCTCCTCATATATATGCAAAATCCTATTAAGATCGGACTACTATATCATATAGCTGCCATAGGTTCGATCGGTCGAAAATTAAGTTTTTGTATGAAAAACATTTTATTTTTCGAGATATCTTCACCAAACTCGGCATTTATTAGTCTTACTATACTCCTCATATGCATGCAAAATCCTATTAAGATCGGACCACTATATCATATAGCTGCCATAGAAACGATCGGTCGAAAGCTAAGTTTTTGTATGAAAAAACATTTTGTTTTTCAAGACATCTTGACCAAAATCGGCATTTATTAGTTTTACTTTACTCCTCATATATATGCAAAATCCTATTAAGATCGAACTACTATATCATATAGCTGCAACCGATGATAACTAGGGCATCTACATATAGGAACGTCTGTGAAGGTTCGATACCTGAAAAGCAAATGCCATCATTCTTTGAAAGGAATTTGGTGCTATTTTTAAGCCATAAGGTAATCGCGTAAAGCGGTAGGAGCCATTGCTCGTTATATTTCTGGAGTTTTCTTCGAATTCTATTTGGTGAAATCCTGACATTAAATCTAGACATGAAAAATATTTAGTTCTACCCAATTGATCGAGAATATCATCTATTCTTGGTAGTGGAAATTTATCAGATAAGATTTTTTTGTTAATTTGGCGAGACAATTACTAAACGCCATCTTTTAGAATCTCAATTTGGTAACGATTTCTTCGAAACTATAAATAATGGACTGCTGTATTCGGAAACTTAAGGTTCTACTATTTTATCATCAATACATTTTCAACCGCTTTTTCTACTTCTTCTTTTTGACTGTGGGCGATTCTGTAGTTCTTAATATATACCGATTCATCATCTTTCATCCTTATTATACCCTTGCAGAAGGTATTATAATTGTCGTGAAATGGGTAACGCATAGAAGGAGACATCTCCGACCCCATAAAGTATATATATTCTTGATCAGCATCAACAGCCGAGTCGATAGAGCCATGTCCGTCTGTCCGGCTGTCCGTCTGTCTGTTTCTATGCGAACTAGTCTCTCAGTTTTAAAGCTATGAAATTTTGCAGAAGTCCCTACTTCTGTTGCACGCAGCACATATGTGAAATCCAGCTGGTTTGGACGACTATATCATATAGCTGCCTTAGGAACGATCGGTCGAAAATTAAGTTTTTGTATGAAAAAACATATTGTTTATCAAGATATCTTGACCAAACTCGGCATTTATTAGTTTTACTAAGCTCCTCATATATATGCAAAATCCTAATAAGATCGGACCACTATATTATATAGCTGCAACAGGAACGATCGTTCAAAAATTAAAATTTTGCATGAAAAAAAATTTTTTTTTATCAAGATATCTTGACCAAACTCGGCATTTATTAGCTTTACTATGCTCCTCATATATATGCACAATTTTATTAAGATCGGACCACTATATCATATAGCTGCCTTAGGAACGATCGCTCGAAAACTAAGTTTTTGTATGAAAAAAACATTTTATTTTTCGAGATATCTTGACCAAACTCGGCATTTATTAGTTTTACTATACTCCTCATATTCATGCAAAATACTATTAAGATCGGACCACTATATCATATAGCTCCCATAGGAACGATCGGTCGAAAATTAAGTTTTTGTATTTATCAAGATATCTTGACCAAACTCGGTAATTATTAGTTTTACTATGCTCCTCATAAATAATGAAAATCCTATTAAGATATATATATCATATATATATATATATATCCGTCTGTCCGTCTGTCTGTTTCTATGCGAACTAGTCTCTCAGTTTTAAAGCTATCGTAATGAAATTTTGCAGAAGACCGCCTTTCTGATGCACGCAGCACATATGTGAAAACCAGCTGGATCGGACGACTATTCATATAGCTGCCATAAGAACGATCGGTCGAAAATTAAGTTTTTGTATGAAACAACATATAGTTTATCAAGATATCTTGACCAAACTCGGCATTTATTTGTTTTACTAAGCCCCTCATATGTATGCAAAATCTTATTAAGATCGGACCACTATATCATATAGCTGCAATAGGAATGATCGGTCGAAAATTAAGTTTTTGTCTGAAAAAACAGTTTGTTTTTCAAGATATCTTGACCAAACTCGGCATTAACTATTTTCCCTGTGTCTTACATACGGGCAAAGAACTAAAACCATTATGAAAAGTTTGGGTCTGCAAGCGAATTAGATCGTCGGCGTGCCGCAGATAGCCTTTCTTTCTCGATGTTTTTCAAGATATCTTGCCCAAACTCGTCACTAGTATTTTTCCTGTGCTCCTTAGATACGGGCAAAGCACTATAAGCATTATGAAAAGGTTGGGTCTGCAAGGGTATTAGATCTTCGGCGTGCCGAAGATAGCCTTTCTTCTTCGTTAGTTTTACTATGCTCTTAATATAAATGCAAAATCCTATTAAGGTCGGTACACTATATCATATAGCTGCCATAGGAACGATCGTTCGAAAATTAAGTTTTTGTATGAAAAAACATTTTGTTTTTCAAGATATCTTGACCAAATTCGGCATTTATTAGTTTTACTAAGCTCCTCATATATATGTAAAATCCTATTAAGATCGGAGCACTATATCATATAGCTGCCATAGGAACGATTGGTCGAAAATAAAGTTTTGCTGAAGATAGTCCTTCTTTCTCGTTTTAAGTAAGTATAAGTACTTTAGATATAAACTACACACACAAAGACACACAAGATACTACAGTATGTTCAACTTGAGTAATTGTTAGATACAGGTTTATCCTTACAATCCTAGGTCTTATTTTAGGTCGATGCATTATCGGCAGCAGCGGTCATAAGCTATTGTTATACCCTTGCAGAGGGTATTATAATTTTATCGTGAAATGTGTAACGCATAGGCGGAGATATTTCCGACCCCATAAAGTATATATATTGTTGATCAGCATCAACAGCCGAGTCGATATAGCCATGTCCGTCTGTACGTCTGTCCGTCTGACCGTCTGTCCATCTGTATGTTTCTGTGTGAACTAGTCTCCCACTTTTTAAGCTATTTTGATGAATGTTTGCTGAAGTCCCTCTTTCTGCTGCACGCAGCACATATGTCAAAACCTGCTGGATCGGACCACTTTATCATATAGCTGCCATAGGAACGATCGGTCGAAAATTAAGTTTTTGTATGAAAAAACATATTGCTTATCAAGATAACTTGACCAAACTCGGCATTTATTAGTTTTACTAAGGTCCTCATATATATGCAAAATCCTATTAAGATCGCACCACTATATTATATAGCTGCCATAGGAACGGTCGGTCGAAAATTAAGTATTTGTATAAAAAACATTTTGTTTTTCAAGATATCTTGACCAAACTCGGCATTTTTTAGTTTTACTATACTTCTCATATATATGCAAAATCCTATTAAGATCAGACCATTATATCATATAGCTGCCATAGGAACGACCGGTCAAAAATTAAGTTCTTGTATGAAAAAACCATTTGTTTTCAAGATATCTTAACCAAACTAGATATTTATTAGTTTTACTATGTTCTTCATGTAAATGCAAAATCCTATTAAGATCGGTGCAGTATATCATATAGCTGCCACAGGAACGATCGGTCGAAAACTAGGTTTTTGATTAAAAACTATTTTGTTTTTCAAGATATCTTTCCCAAACTCGGCATTAACAATTTACCCTGTGCTTCTTAGATACGGGCAAGTCACTATAAGCACTCTGAAAAGGTTGGGTCTGCAAGGGTATTAGATCTTCGGCATGCCGAAGATAGCCTTTCTTGTTTTTAATTGAGATTGCTTTCAGGCATTTTGTTAAATCGTAGATTAAGGTTGCTGCATATTCATTATCTTGTTCAGATTTGGGAAGTGGACCGATCGTATCCACAATTACCCTGTCGACCGCTATTTGTGGCGTTTGAGTATTAGTCAATGTGGTCTTTGTGTGCTTAGTCGTTTTGGACTTTTGACACTTGGGGCATTTTCTTATATACTTTGATATTCTAGCTATTCCTGTATGACCTCCTTGTATTGGATCACCATGAAATGTAAACAGTACTGCTTCTTTCTCTTTTTCATTATTTGATAATAAGGTCACCGGCTTGAGTAGCGCTACTCTTAGAGTTTTTAATATTTTATTTCCCATTATTTAAAAAGATTCTATTTAGATGGTGTCCAAGATCTTTTCGCTTGGTGCCACTTTGAGTTGGCTGATATTAAGTATACCGGCTTCTTTTTCAAGACTTTGGAAGAACTGACCTAAGTCAAGAACTCCATTGCTGTACTTATAGCTGACGTCAATTCTTGCTATAACTTTTTTCCCATGTTTTAGTAAGCATAAAGAATCTGTTATTCGCAAGGTCACTACTCTGCCTTGGCAAATCTAATTGTTTTTGTTCTTTTCCTGCGCAGGAATATATTTGTTTACCTTGATTTCTGGTAGTGACTTTCAGAATTCTTTTTTAATCTTTCGATATTTTGTAGGTCCTCAATTGTTATTCTGGACAACGCGTCCGCGATATGGTTGTCCATTCCCTTAAGATATTCTACAGTAAAATCATACTCTTCTAAATCTAATCTCATACGTGTCAAATTTAGTTAGTGGTCTATGGTCGGTTTTAACTGTAAAGGTTTTGCCATAAATATATGGTCGAAAATGCTTAATTGCCCAATGAATGGCTGCTAATTTTTGTTCTGTTGTGTTTTTGTTGCTTTCACCTTTGGTAAATGATCTTGATGCATATGCTACGGGTAGTTGAGTTCCATTACAATCTTTAGTTAGAACAGCTGCACATGCTTGCTTGCTTGCGTCTGTTGTAATAGAAAATTAATTATTGAAATCGGGATATTGTATTAAAGTGGGTTTCATTAATTGAACTTTCAAATAGTCGAAGGCTTTTTGACATAGATCTGTTTGTTTAACATTCTTTTTACCTAATCTAGTTATATGACGTGAGTAATCGGACAAGTTGTTTATAAATCAAAATGAAACAATTCTTCTGGCACTGTCTGCGTCTGTTGGGACTGGGTATTTTTCTATTACATCATATATCTTGCTGTCTGGTAAAATACCTTTATCGGTGCACTTGAGACCTAGGAAGGCTACTTCGTGTTTGAAGAATGAACACTTTTCGGGGTGCAATTTGAAGTTGTGCTTTCTACATAGCTTAAAGACGTTTGTAAGGTTTTTAATCATATACTTTTCTGAGCAACCGATGATAACTAGGTCATCTACATATAGGAACGTCTGTGAAGGTTCGATACCTGAAAAGCAAATGCCATCATTCTTTGAAAGGAATTTGGTGCTATTTTTAAGCCATAAGGTAATCGCGTAAAGCGGTAGGAGCCATTGCTCGTTATATTTCTGGAGTTTTCTTCGAATTCTATTTGGTGAAATCCTGACATTAAATCTAGACATGAAAAATATTTAGTTCTACCCAATTGATCGAGAATATCATCTATTCTTGGTAGTGGAAATTTATCAGATAAGATTTTTTTGTTAATTTGGCGAGACAATTACTAAACGCCATCTTTTAGAATCTCAATTTGTAACGATTTCTTCGAAACTATAAATAATGGACTGCTGTATTCGGAAACTTAAGGTTCTACTATTTTATCATCAATACATTTTTCAACCGCTTTTTCTACTTCTTCTATATATACCGATTCATCATCTTTCATCCTTATTATACCCTTGCAGAGGGTATTATAATTTTGTCGTGAAATGGGTATCGCATAGAAGGAGACATCGCCGACTCCATAGAGTATATATATTCGTATGAAAAACATTTTGTTTTTCAAGATGTCTTGTCATTAATTAGTTTTACCATATTCCTTATATATGAGCAAAATCATATTAAGATCGGACCACTATATCATATGGCTGCCATAGGAACGATCGGTCGAAAATTAAGTTTTTGTATGAAAAAAACATTTTGTTTTTCAAGATATCTTGACCAAACTCGGCATTTATTAGTTTTACTATACTCCTCATATATAGTCAAAATCCAATAAAGATCGGACCACTATATCATATAGCTGCCAAAGGAACGACCCCATAAAATATATATATTCTTGATCAGCATCAATAGCCGAGTCGATATAGCCATGTCCGTCTGTCCGTCTGTCTGTTTTTATGCGAACTAGTCCCTCAGATTTAAATTTATCTTAATGAAACTTTGCAGAACTCCCTCTTTCTGTTGCACGCAGCACATATGTCAAAACCAGGTGGATCGGACCACTATATCATATAGCTGCCATAGGAACGATCGTTCGAAAATTAAGGTTTTGTATGAAAAAACATTTTGTTTTTCAAGATATCTTGACCAAACTCGACATATATTAGTTTTACTATATTCTCCACATATATAGGCAAAGTCCTATTAAGTTCGGACCACTATATCATATAGCTGCCATAGGAACGATCGGTCGAAAATTAAGTTGAATGAAAAAACATATTTATCAAGATACCTTGGCCAAACTCGGTATTTATTAGTTTTCCATGCTCCTCATATAAATGTAAAATCATATTCAGATCGGACCACAATATCATATAGCTGCCATAGGAACGTTCGGTCAAAAATTAAGTTGTTGTATGAAAAAACATTTTGTTTTTCAAGATATATTGACCAAACTCGGCATTTATTAGTTTTACTATGCTCCTCATATATACGGACCACTATATCATATAGCTGCCATAAAAACAATCGGTCGAAAATTAAGTTTTTGTGTAAAAAACATTTTGTTTATCAAGATATCTTGACCATACTCGGCATTTATTAGTTTTACTTTACTCCTCATACATTTGCAAAATCCTATTAAGATCGCACCACTATATCATATAAATAAATAAATATAGCTGCCCTAGGATCGATCGGTCGAAAATTAAGTTTTTGTATGAAAAACATTTTGTTTTTAAAGATATCTTGACCAAACTCGGCATTTATTAGTTTTCCATGCTCTTCATATATATGTAAAATCCTATTCAGATGGGACCACAATATCATATAGCTGCCATAGGAACGATCGGTCAAAAATTAAGTTGTTGTATGAAGAAACATTTGGTTTTTCAAGACATCTTGACCAAACTCGGCATTTATTAGTTTTACTATGCTCCTCATATATACGGACCACTATATCATATAGCTGCCATAGGAATGAACCGTCGAAAATTCAGTTTTTGCATGAAAAACCATTTTGTTTTTCAAGATACTTTGACCAAACTCGGCATTTATTAGTTTTACTGCTCCTCATATATATGCAAAATCCTATTAAGATCGGACCACTATATCATATAGCTGCCATAGGAACGATCGGTCGAAAATTAAGTTGTATGAAAAAAAATTTTGTTTATCAAGATATCTTGCCCAAACTCGGCATTAACTATTTTCCCTGTGCTTCTTAGATACGGGCAAAGCAGTATAATCATTATGAAAAGGTTGGGTCTGCAAGGGTATTTGATCTTCGGCGTGCCGAAGATAGCCCTTCTTTCTCGTTTTTACTATGCCGTAGTCAGTGGATAATTTCGATTTTGTTTGTAGTGTTTAAGCTTCGGACAAATGTATTTTTTGAATATGCAATGGAGTTTCCAATGAATACTCCGTTTTGGATTTCTTGGTTTACTGCGTTTATTGCAGTTTTTCGGACAACTTCGGACCTTGCTGGTAGAATTGTCAAATTGTTTTGAAGAGCATGATTTATTGGAATGTTTATTGGGTAATCGAGATTGTCGGGCCCTAGTCTAAGCCAATCGTTTTCTGGTTTTAAGTCTATTATTAAGTCTATGATATTTTTTCATGAAGTCGATGCCTATTATTCTATTATATGGAATTGGATATCTGATGTTACCAAGTGGAAATTACGGCATAGTTATTTGAATGAAGTTCTAGTGAAATTAGTCCTTTTGAGTTTATTGCTCCATCACCAATACCTGATATTTGAGTATATAAGCATATAAATAAATCAAACCGTTGCATGAATTTATAACAAAAAGTGGAGTTTTTATAACATCCTTATCTTCTCGATATTAAGTGCTAATAAAAAAGCTTGTTAGCTCAACATTTTGGTGACCCCGACGTGATTTCTTTTATTTAACATAATAGTGTTGCATAAAATTATTTAAATTAAAATTGAGCTAGTTGTTACTAGGTTCGGCAGCAATTTAAAACCGCTCTTATATACATATATATGTATGAGCAAGTGTCATGCGGTATATTGCAGTATCGCTATCTGCATTTAACTTGTGTTTTTATTCGACCAACTGTTGCGCGCGCTTAAGAGTACAGTGCTGACAATAAGTCATTGCCATGGAAAGTTCTAGTGCTGAATCGCTGGCCCAGCCTACAAACAGGGTGTCATTTTTAAAGCGCAAGGTGGCGTCCTCGTATGAGCGTTTGCAGGCGCATTAATCTAGCGGCAGCCAAACGCCCCTTGCCAATAATGATGAAATTGCATTGCCGGTGCTGCTCAAGCGGACTGAAAAAATGGAATCTGCATTCGAAGACGCTTAAAACGAATTGGAAGAACTAGACTTTGACGAAATCGGCAGTGAGTTACGCGAGGCTTTTGACGAGCTTTCAGTAACTTTAAAGAGTTCGGTGCGCTTTAAAATTGCTAAGCGCAGTAGAACATTGCCGTCTAGCTCCACATTTGTAAATGAGCCTATTGCTGCTGCGTCAATAACTAGTTCCAAAGCGTTATCGACCTTACCGCCAATCAAATTGCTAACGTTTTCTGGAGGTTATACAAAGTGGTCAGATTTCTTTTCAATGTTCAAAACTTTAATCGAAAATCATCCCGAACTCACAAATATTGAAAAAATGCAGCATTTGCGGATCTGCTTAAAGGACTCTGCGCTGGATACCATTCGGTCGTTGGAAATATCAGAGGCTAATTATTCCATAGCATTAAATTTATTACAAAAACGATTTGATAAGATAGAGAATGGCTCCGCTGACATGCTGCGTGAATCGTCGAATAAGTTTAATGCCCATATTCGTGCTCTCACCAGTTTGGGCAGCAAGGAGCAAATTGCTGGTTGTTCAGGTGCTACTGCAACAACTGGATCCTGCTACGCAGGCGAAGTGGGAAGAGAAGCTGGAGAATTCCGCCTTTGCAAATTTAATTCCATCATGGGCACAAATTGACACATTTTTGGAGCAATGCTGCAGAACCCTAGAGAGTGTGGATTATGCTATGGCAACCTATACGCCGAGCTCTCAGGTGGGCAAGAACAAACAGACTAACCCCAGTAGGACATCACTCGTTGCTACTAACTCAATGGCTGCTGTTTGCGTATTTTGTAATGGTGAAGAGCATAATATATTGCAATCCCCAGGATTTGGCAATTTGTCTCCAGAGATGCGTCTCAAGGAAGCAAAACAATTATCTTTAAGCCTCAACTGCCTTAAAAGGGAAAATCTTTTGCGAACATGCACTTGTCGCACATGTTTTGCATTCGATTCATCACTCTGTCACCTCTACCTCTCTTGTTGCCCACAACCTCAGCAGCGATGTTGTGTTCCTGGCCACTGCTATTGTACTAGTTAAAAAGCGGTTTGGAACTCTAGTGCCATGTCGTGCTGTATTGGATGGTGGGTCACAGCTACATTTAATTACATCCCGATTCGCTCAACAGCTTCAGTTGAAGAAAAGTCCATCTTCAGCCAAAGTTGTTGGCCTGGGAAATGCCCCTTTCGCTACTGATGGATGCACTGTGACCGTCAATCTACAATCTCAAACGTCAGAGTACTCTGCAATCATCACAGCACTCGTCGCCTCCACTATAGCAGATCACCAGCTAAGCATCGCCCTTAATACAACTAATTGGAATGTGCCTGGAAATATTCGCCTCGCTGATCCTTGCTTTTACAGCCGCAGCGAGTTGACTTATTAATCGGAGCTGGTCTTTTCTACGAGCTAATGTGTGCCAGCCAAATAAAACTGCTACTGGGATTACCTCTTATGCAGAAGACACGCTTTGGATGGATAGTTGCAGGTGGCGGTTCCCAGCAAGGCGTTACCTCTCTTTTGGCCAATCGTGTATTGTATGATGCCCGCACTGATTCTGATGGCCGAACAGATGAATTAATTCAACTATTTTGGGAAGTAGAAAGTTTTGCTAAAGCAACAAAGGAAGAGCTTGACTGCGAGGAGCATTTGGCTAAGAATTTCCAAAGGTTGCCAACAGGAGCATATTCCGTGCGACTCCCTCTCAAACTCACTCTGGATCAATTAGGTGAATCTTATCAACAGGCATTTCGCAGATTTATATCGCTTGAGAGAAAGTTTCATCTTCATCCTAACTTTAAACCCAGTATTGCGCGTTCATTCAAGAGAGTATGGCTCTGGTTCATTCAGAGTCGTTACGTTTATACAAATATTTTCTACCTCCTCATTACGAGCTGATGGTTCAGCTATCACCAGCACTGGATGTTTGCTGAATGAAGTGTTGATGCGCGTCATACAACCGAAGCTGTTTAACATTTTGATGCGGTTTCGCACGTTCCTTGTTGCCATTACTGGAGACATTGGAAAGATGTATCGCTGTGTCAGAGCTACGGTCCCAGATAACCACCTACAATGCATCTTGTGGCGAAATTCTACTGATTCTGAAATAAGTGTCATCAAGTTGGACACAGTTACGTATGGCACAAAACCAGCTTCCTTTCTTGCCGTTCGAGCAATACAGCAATTGGCAGTCGAAGAGCAACATTCATTTCCAATTGGTGCGAAAATTCTTCGACGCGATTTCTATGTAGATGACCTTATATCTGGCGGTGGCCCGGTCCAAGAGGCGATCGACATATTAAATCAAACAAAGGGCATCCTATCTAAAGGTTGCTTTGAGCTCAGAAAAAAGATACAAAGATAAGGACTCGTTTTTATAATTTAGCGATGGAAGCGACATTACCAAAACCTTGGGCCTTGACTTGGATCCTTCAACTGATAAATTAATGTTTTCTCTCACGGCTGCCAATCAGATACTTAAACCTTGCAAGAGATCTGTTTTGTCCACCATAGCTCGTTTTTACTATCCACTAGGATTAATTGGATCATCGTTAATGCCAAAATCTTTATGCAGCTTCTTTGGAAGGAAAACTTGGATTGGGATGAGAGTCTTCCAACGTCTCTAAATACTGCCTGGCAGGAACTTTGCCAAACTTTCAGGAATGTCCAATTATCCACCTTTCCCCGGTTGGTTTGCAATACAATGTGCTATGTAGCGGCTCACGGTTTCTGTGACGCTAGCATTACCGCGTACGGAGCTTGCATTTATATGGTTTTAAAGGGACATCATTTGAGCGCACGTCTATTCTGTTCTAAATCACGAGTGGCTCCACTTATAACTCTTACGGTACCAAAACTCGAGCTTTGTGGTGCACTTTTGTTAGCCCAATTGATGCAGGAAGTAGCTGAAATGAAATTATTTACCGGTACATTCCATTGTTGGTCAGATTCATCAATATGTCTATCATGGATCTGAGATGAATCGTCGAAGGTCAACGTATTCGTTGCAAATCGGATAGCCACCATCCAGGAACTCACAGCGGGCTTCCAGTGGCATTATGTTCCAACAGTCAGTAATCCAGCTGACATTCTCTCCAGAGGGGCCTGAATTTTTGACTGGTCCACAAAGATGCTGGCCTGCGACGTGCCTTCTTGAAAAACCAATACTGGAGTTACGCAAAAGAGTATTGCTCATCACAGATCCTGCAGATGATGCCATATTATCGTGCAAATATGTGATTTCCTTTTCTGCTATTCAACGAGTATTTGCCATCGTATTCGGCGGCCCGGACTTTTGATCTCCGACAAACGTTTTGGATCCTTCATACTTTTACGTAACGTTCAAAAGGGCTCTCTTTGCGATGATATATAGAATGGGCAATCAAAGGGCGTGGTCGCTCGTTCCAGTATACTCTCATTATTATTGCCCTTTCAGGATGAATTTGGTATTCTTCGAGTTGGTGGGTGCCTCGAAAAGTCAACCGATCCTTATGTTTCCAGCATTGTAAGCAAATGCATCAGATGTTTCCGGAACAAGCCCCGCTTGGTGGAGCACGTAATGGCTAATCTTCCAAGGAAGCGATATGTTGAAACTCGAGCGTTTGATATAACTGGTGTAGACTATTGCGGACCATTCTTTTACAAGCCTGACACTCGATGCTACAATGCTACATCTACGTGTGCATTTCTCAATGCTCTAAAGCGTTTTATATGCACTCATGGCAAGCCACGTAAGATTTGGTCTGATAATGCCACCAACTTTGTCGGCGCCAAAAACGATCTGTTGGAGCTAAAAAATCTCTTGGTCAGTAGCTGTCATTAAGAGGCTGTGCTCCACTTTTGTTTGGCGGACTCACGCTTCATCCCACCGCGCTCCACTCACATTGGTGGCCTTTGGGAGGCGGCGGTAAAAACGGCAAAACATCACTTCTATCGGGTTGTGGAGTCAACTGTTCTGGCATTCGAGGAGCTTCGTACCCTTGTGTGCCACATAGTTCTAGACCACTGCTTCCCATTTCAGAAGATAGAGAAGACCTTGATGTTCTTACCCCAGCTCATTTTTTGGTTGGTGGCCCACAAGTCATGTTTACAGAACCAGATGTGACACGGCTTAATTTCAATCGTCTAGATAGCTGGCATCGAGTGTCCTACATGCACCAAGTCTTTTGGTCTCGCTGGCGAGAAGAATATTTAAATCTTCTGCAACAGCGTTCAAAATGGCGGACTCCCAAACCAGGTGTGGCTCTCATCATTCATCATTCTTGTCAAAGACGAGAACTAACCTCCTTTGAAATGGCCACTAGCTAGAGTGGCTAAATTGGTCAAAGGAACTGATGACATCACTCGCGTTGCAGTTCTCAAGACAGCTAATGGAATCATAAAGCGAGCAACTAATAAGCTGTGTCTGCTTCCCCTTAACGATCCCATTGAGGCTCAATCGTTCAAGGGGGGAGTATGTTTGGCTCAGCAGCAAAAAATTTAACTTGTATTATGTTAGCATAACGTTTCAGTTACATATTGCCCTGCGAGGCAAGCAATGTCACTATTTTGTTTTCTTTGGCGCTTCTAGCATGTTATAAAATAGCTCAATATTATTTGCTGTTAACTATCTAGCGCTTATCGCTTTGTGCTTATCGAAGTTTCTCTTATCGCGCTCTTTTACCTTCTGCACTTTGTCTTAAGCGGCTAGCGCATCAATGGTAGCGACTCCGCAATGCATTCTTGTCTCGTATGTTCGCTATATCGGATCTCTTTTCGATCGCTTCGCTACAAATTGTAAATTTTCGCGAGTTGTCAATACGTTTGTTATAAGCAAATAAATAAATCAATCCGTTGCGTTCTTGACCAAACCGGGCATTTATTAGTTTCACTATAACCTCACGTATATGCAAAATCCAATTAAGATCGGACCACTATATCATATAGCTGCCATAGGAACGACCGTTCGAAAATTAAGTTGTATGAAAAACATTTTGTTATTCAAGATATCTTGACCAAACTCGGCATTTATTATACCCTTGAGGGTATTATAATTTTGTCGTGTAACGCATAGAAGGATACATCTCCGACCCCATAAAGTATATATATTGTTGATCAGCATCAACAGCCGAGTCGATATAGCCATGTCCGTCTGTACGTCTGTCCGTCTGACCGTCTGTCCATCTGTATGTTTCTGTGTGAACTAGTCTCCCACTTTTTAAGCTATTTTGATGAATGTTTGCTGAAGTCCCTCTTTCTGCTGCACGCAGCACATATGTCAAAACCTGCTGGATCGGACCACTTTATCATATAGCTGCCATAGGAACGATCGGTCGAAAATTAAGTTTTTGTATGAAAAAACATATTGCTTATCAAGATAACTTGACCAAACTCGGCATTTATTAGTTTTACTAAGGTCCTCATATATATGCAAAATCCTATTAAGATCGCACCACTATATTATATAGCTGCCATAGGAACGGTCGGTCGAAAATTAAGTATTTGTATAAAAAACATTTTGTTTTTCAAGATATCTTGACCAAACTCGGCATTTATTAGTTTTTCTATACTTTTCATATGCATGCAAAATCCTGTTAAGATCGGACCACTATATTATATAGCTCCCATAGGAAAATCGGTCGAAAATTAAGTTTTTGTATGAAAATACATATTGCTTATCAAGATATCTTGGCCACACTCGGCGTTTATTAGTTTTACTAATGTCCTCATATATATGCAAAATCCTATTAAGATCGGACCACTATATCATATAGCTGCCATAGGAACGATCGGTCGAAAATTAAGTTTTTGTATGAAAAAACAATGTGTTTATCAAGGCATCTTGACCAAACTCGGCATTTATTAGTTTTTCTTTACTCCTCATATATATGCAAAATCCTAATAAGATCGGACCACTATATCATATAGCTGCCATAGGAACGATCGGTCGAAAATTAAGTTTTTGTATGAAAAAACATATTGCTTATCAAGATATCTTGACCAAACTCGGCATTTATTAGTTTTACTAAGGTCCACATATATGTGCAAAATACTATTAAGATCGCACCACTATATTATATAGCTGCCATAGGAACGATCGGTCGAAAATTAAGTTTTTGTATGAAAAAACATATTGCTTATAAAGATAGGAAGTCGTTCTCCACTTGAACCGAACAGACGTGTTTTTTTTGTGCTCTCCGTTTTGTTTTTGATTTAATAAAACACCGGCGTTTTAATTATTTATATTTTTATATATTTCTACAATTCTGTTCGCCTTCTCGGTTTATTTTATATTTATCGCGAGCGCATGCTTGTGGTCTGTGCATTTTTGTTATTTAAATATTGTTTCTTTCAAACTTGTGTTCTTGTGCATTTTTCTTTGTGCGCTTGCGCTATTTAGCTCTGTGGGTAAGCTTCTTGTTGTTGTTTGTTGTTTATGTTTAACTGCACATCGCCTCTCTGGTGTGCAAGATTTCGTGGGCAAGCAAGCAATCTATAAATAGACTTCTCTCGCACTCTCGCGCTCTCTCACCTTTTTTTTTTTTTTGTTTTTCAACTTGCGCTTTGATCTTTTTCTACTTTTTGCCGCTTGTTGGTGCTCCATAAGCTATTAATCTAATCTAAATAACTCTCTTTTTACATTTGGCTGTGTTATTTACAGTAGAGACCCATAATAATGGACCATTGTCTGTTTTATAAAAACTTGCCAAATGCCAATTATGGCAAGTCAATCCAGCATACCTTGTTGGCTGTGTGATAATGTCGTGCATTCTAAATGTGTGGGTTACACTGGTCTTGTGGGGGATGCTGTTGCCAAACGAAATGGTTTGCACTATAGTTGCGACTCGTGTAGGGAGATTGATGGTGAAATGCGGGCGTTTATGCGTCAGACCAGGAGTGGCTTTGGGGGTCTGATTGTTGGTTTTCGTAAACTTAACGATCAGCTCACAGCCCTGGACACCCAATTTAATAGCCTTAAACTGTTAGATGAGTCTCCGGGGCCTAAAAAGCCCACTCCTTGTGATCTGCCGTTGCCTAATACCTTTCAGCCTCCGACTGCTATGCAGCAGCCTACTACACCCATTACACAGCAGCTCATCTCGTTTGTTACTCCGGTAGCTGTGAGCTCTGCTGTGGACACTGATTCTGTCCCGAAAAGTGTGACATCGGCACGAGAAAAACAGGCGAATTATCCGTGTCGCCCGCTGTCGTGGGTGTTCCGAAAGGGCGACAGCAACAATTAAATTTACAACAGCCGCTAGAAGGCTCGTCGTCCGGACTACCGGCTGTTTTAGGTATCATAGTTAATAGTGTTCCCACTGTCCTACCTGTGGACCCTAAGCCTCTAGTCGGAGGATCAATCCGCTTACACTTCCTGAAGACCTTTTTCATCCAACTCTGGAAATGGTCATTGATTTACCAGCTCGAGTCCCTATCAAAGAATCGGAATTAGCTGAACGTATGCGTTGTTTCAGAAAGGCTGATTTTCATAAGCTTAATGATCTTATTCTGCAAGTCGACTGGTCCCAACTGTACAATTGTGCAGACATTGATGTTGCCTTGAAACTTTTTTATGACATCTTGTACTGGATTTTTGATGTCTGCGTTCCTCTTGATTACCCAGCGAGGCCTGATAGGCCTCCCTGGTTCTCAAAGGAACTGATGAGGTTAAAAAACGTGAAGTCGAGGTGTTATAAAAAGTTTAAGAAATCGGGAAATCACTCTGATTTCTTCCGCTATGCAGTTGCCCGATCAAATTTTTCCACCCAAAATTCCATCTGCTATAAGAATTACCTTCGGCGTTGTCGCCTTCAATTTTCACATAATCCTAAGCAATTTTTTAACTTTGTCAATTCTAAACGAAAGACATCTACTTTGCCTTCTTCGGTTAAGTTTGCAGATGAGAGCGCGAACACTGATCCAGGCATAGCCGATCTGTTCGCAAACTTTTTTCAAACTACCTACTCCTCCATTAGGTATAATAAAAATTAGCCTTATCCTTATCAGTTACAGAGGTCAAACTGCATCTTTAATCCCATTATTACTGAAAGCTCGCTTCTTAGCGACCTTAATACTATCAAGCCGGTTTACTCGCCGGGCCCTGATGGTGTTCCTGCTTGCGTGCTTAGATACTGCGCTGCAGCATTATGTAAACCTGTTTTAAAACTTTTTGAATTGTCCGTAAACACTTCATCTTTTCCGACCATCTGGAAGGAATCATACATTATCCCTCTTCATAAGAAAGGGAGTAAGTCCGATGTTGAAAACTATAGAGGTATTTCCAAATTATCCGCTATACCTAAAGCTTTTGAGAGAATTATAACATCTCAACTGCAGCATTTATGTAGTTCTATTATTTCACCTTCCCAGCATGGGTTCGTGAAGCGCAGATCTACAACTACTAACCTTCTTGAGTTTACTTCGTTTGTAATTGATGGGTTTAAGGAAAGAAAGCAGACTGACGTCATCTATACTGATTTCAGTAAGGCTTTCGACTCTGTCAACCATTCCTTGTTGCTTCATAAAATAAGCATTCTCGGCTTCCCAGTCAATCTTTTGAACTGGATATCAGAGTATTTGCGTGACAGAACCCAAAAGGTTCTTTTCAGAAATTCATTCTCTAAACGTATTTTGGTGACTTCCGGTGTTCCTCAAGGTAGTCATCTTGGCCCGCTACTCTTTACTCTACTCTCGAGTATTAATGTATGCTGATGATGTAAAATTATGCCTTGCATATAAGGATATTGCATCATGTTATCTCTTACAAGCGGACATTGATGCGTTTCAGGCTTGGTGTCTAGCCAACCTGTTAAACTTAAACTGCTCTAAATGTAAGGTTATGACCTTCTAT
This sequence comes from Drosophila novamexicana, assembly GCF_003285875.2. Classification (NCBI taxonomy): domain Eukaryota; kingdom Metazoa; phylum Arthropoda; class Insecta; order Diptera; family Drosophilidae; genus Drosophila; species Drosophila novamexicana. Next base: position 15,930 of record NW_020825013.1, on the reverse strand, counting down.
AGAAGCCCTCCTCAATTTGTTTCTTACATCCTTGATAGCATACCGCTTGAGCGTGTTAATAGTACTTCTAATGAAGTTAATGATCTAGGTGTCATCCTTGATCATAAACTTAAATTCGACTCTCATGTTAATACCGTGGTCAATAAGGCCAGAATAGTTATGGGTTTCATCAAGCGATGGTCAAAGGAGTTTGACGATCCGTACACGACAAAAACACTTTATATATCTTTGGTACGACCTATTCTTGAGTATGCCTCATGTATCTGGTCACCACAATATGCTACCCATCAGGACAGAATTGAATCCGTTCAGAAACAATTCTTGTTGTTTGCCCTTAGTGGTTTAAATTGGGATCCTCGTGTGCGGTTACCGTCATACTCCTACTTCTGATGATTAACCTTCCTTCTTTAATTAATCGTAGAACCATGCTGGGTGTAATATTTATTCATAAATTAATTACTGGTGAAATCGACTCTTCTGTGTTGATTAGCCAATTAAATTTCTCTATCCCTACTAGACTAACACGTAATTTTGTACCTTTATCGCTTCAATTTTGCTCAACTAATTATGCCTTGCATGAACCGTTCAGGGTTCTCTGTGATGACTATAACAAGCATTACAGAGTATTCTGCTCGGAAGCTTCTCGTATAAAGTCTTCTATTCTAAACTATTTAGCAAGTAGATAGTCCTATTTTTATTTGTAATTGTATTTGTATTTGTTGTTTGTATCGACTTTTTTTTAATATATTTTTTTTTTCTTCATATTTACTTTTAATTTCGTGTCGTACGTTATACGACTGCGCCCCTCGGTCGGTTGGGCGGGAGGTGGGATGCAGTACGTTGCATCGAGATTCGCGTAAAAAAAAAATATATATGCAAAATCTTATTAAAATCGCACCACTATATCATATAGCTGCCATAGGAACGATCGGTCGAAAATTAAGTATTTGTATAAAAAACCTTTTGTTTTTCAAGATATCTTGACCAAACTCGGCATTTATTAGTCTTTCTATACTTCTCATATGCATGCAAAATCCTGTTAAGATCGGACCACTATATCATATAGCTCCCATAGGAAAATCGGTCGAAAATTAAGTTTTTGTATGAAAAAACATATTGCTTATCAAGATATCTTGGCCACACTCGGCGTTTATTAGTTTTACTAAGGTTCTCATATATATGCAAAATCCTATTAAGATCGGACCACTATATCATATAGCTGCCATAGGAACGATCGGTCGAAAATTAATTTTTTGTATGAAAAAACAAATTGTTTATCAAGGCATCTTGACCAAACTCTGCATTTATTAGTTTTACTTTACTCCTCATATATATGCAAAATCCTAATAAGATCGGATTACTATATCATATAGCTGCCATAGGAACGATCGGTCGAAAATTAAGTTTTTGTATGAAAAAACATATTGCTTATCAAGATATCTTGACCAAACTCGGCGTTTAATAGTTTTACTAAGGTGCTCATATATATGCAAAATCCCATTAAGATCGCACCACTATATCAAATAGCTGCCATAGGAACGATCGGTCGAAAATTAAGTATTTGTATAAAAAACATTTTGTTTTTTAAGATATCTTGACTAAACTCAGCATTTATTAGTTATTCTATACTCCTCATATACATGTAAAATCCTGTTAAGATCGGACCACTATATTATATAGCTCCCATAGGAAAATCGGTCGAAAATTAAGTTTTTGTATGAAAATACATATTGCTTATCAAGATATCTTGGCCACACTCGGCGTTTATTAGTTTTACTAATGTCCTCATATATATGCAAAATCCTATTAAGATCGGACCACTATATCATATAGCTGCCATAGGAACGATCGGTCGAAAATTAAGTTTTTGTATGAAAAAACAATGTGTTTATCAAGGCATCTTGACCAAACTCGGCAATTATTTATTTTACTAAGGTCCTCATATATATGCAAAATCCTATTAAGATCGGACCACGATATCATATAGCTGCCATAGGAACGATCGGTCGAAAATTAAGTTTTTGTATGAAAAAACATATTGCTTATAAAGATAGGAAGTCGTTCTCCACTTGAACCGAACAGACGTGTTTTTTTTGTGCTCTCCGTTTTGTTTTTGATTTAATAAAACACCGGCGTTTTAATTATTTATATTTTTATATATTTCTACTATTCTGTTCGCCTTCTCGGTTTATTTTATATTTATCGCGAGCGCATGCTTGTGGTCTGTGCATTTTTGTTATTTAAATATTGTTTCTTTCAAACTTGTGTTCTTGTGCATTTTTCTTTGTGCGCTTGCGCTATTTAGCTCTGTGGGTAAGCTTCTTGTTGTTGTTTGTTGTTTATGTTTAACTGCACATCGCCTCTCTGGTGTGCAAGATTTCGTGGGCAAGCAAGCAATCTATAAATAGACTTCTCTCGCACTCTCGCGCTCTCTCACCTTTTTTTTTTTTTTGTTTTTCAACTTGCGCTTTGATCTTTTTCTACTTTTTGCCGCTTGTTGGTGCTCCATAAGCTATTAATCTAATCTAAATAACTCTCTTTTTACATTTGGCTGTGTTATTTACAGTAGAGACCCATAATAATGGACCATTGTCTGTTTTATAAAAACTTGCCAAATGCCAATTATGGCAAGTCAATCCAGCATACCTTGTTGGCTGTGTGATAATGTCGTGCATTCTAAATGTGTGGGTTACACTGGTCTTGTGGGGGATGCTGTTGCCAAACGAAATGGTTTGCACTATAGTTGCGACTCGTGTAGGGAGATTGATGGTGAAATGCGGGCGTTTATGCGTCAGACCAGGAGTGGCTTTGGGGGTCTGATTGTTGGTTTTCGTAAACTTAACGATCAGCTCACAGCCCTGGACACCCAATTTAATAGCCTTAAACTGTTAGATGAGTCTCCGGGGCCTAAAAAGCCCACTCCTTGTGATCTGCCGTTGCCTAATACCTTTCAGCCTCCGACTGCTATGCAGCAGCCTACTACACCCATTACACAGCAGCTCATCTCGTTTGTTACTCCGGTAGCTGTGAGCTCTGCTGTGGACACTGATTCTGTCCCGAAAAGTGTGACATCGGCACGAGAAAAACAGGCGAATTATCCGTGTCGCCCGCTGTCGTGGGTGTTCCGAAAGGGCGACAGCAACAATTAAATTTACAACAGCCGCTAGAAGGCTCGTCGTCCGGACTACCGGCTGTTTTAGGTATCATAGTTAATAGTGTTCCCACTGTCCTACCTGTGGCACCTAAGCCTCTAGTCGGTGTTCCACCGAAGAGACTTATTTTTGTTTCTAGGCTTGCCCCTCACTTTTCATCAGATGATGTAAAAGCCTTTATACAGGCAAAAATTCAAGCCCCAGGTATACTGGTGGAGAAATTTAAGTTCGCGTATGAAAGGGATATTGCGTCCTTTAAAATAAGTGTTCCGCCAGAAATATTTACTGGTATTTGTTGTAAAGAGTTTTGGCCGGAGCACTTAATAGTAAAAGAATATAAGGCCAAAAAGAAAAATCGGACTCCGATTTTATAACCACCTATTTCTAATGGCGCATCAACTTTAGTTGCTGCGTCAAAAAACTAATTCCATCTTTCGAGCTTGCCTACCAGAATGTTAGAGGTCTTAAATCTAAACTCGCTAAACTGTATTTAGACTCTCTTGCTTTCAATTTTCAAATTATCGCTTTTACTGAGACCTGGCTGAAGCCGGACATCTCAGACTCTTCAATTTTTACCTCCAAATACACCACTTACAGATGCGATCGAGCCTAATTTGTAATTGTCTACCTATCAAACCCATCTTAATGCTATTAAATCTATCTCCTCCCTACTTTCTGATAGAGACCTTTTAGTAGTTCTTGGGGACTTTAATCTTCCTGTTGTCGAGTGGTCATCGCCATCAGACTCAAACTTTCTGTTGCCGTCATCGTCAAACGAATTTATTGGTGGTCTACATGAAATGTCCTTACGGCAGGTTAATCGTGTGCGTAATTCAAGAAACAGATCTCTTGATCCAATTTTCGTGTTGGATTCGTTCAACAGTGTTGTGCACAGGATCAATCCGCTTACACTTCCTGAAGACCTTTTTCATCCAACTCTGGAAATGGTCATTGATTTACCAGCTCGAGTTCCTATCAAAGAATCGGAATTAGCTGAACGTATGCGTTGTTTCAGAAAGGCTGATTTTCATAAGCTTAATGATCTTATTCTGCAAGTCGACTGGTCCCAACTGTACAATTGTGCAGACATTGATGTTCATTGAAACTTTTTTATGACATCTTGTACTGGATTTTTGATGTCTGCGTTCCTCTTGATTACCCAGCGAGGCCTGATAGGCCTCCCTGGTTCTCAAAGGAACTGATGAGGTTAAAAAACGTGAAGTCGAGGTGTTATAAAAAGTTTAAGAAATCGGGAAATCACTCTGATTTCTTCCGCTATGCAGTTGCCCGATCAAATTTTTCCACCCAAAATTCCATCTGCTATAAGAATTACCTTCGGCGTTGTCGCCTTCAATTTTCACATAATCCTAAGCAATTTTTTAACTTTGTCAATTCTAAACGAAAGACATCTACTTTGCCTTCTTCGGTTAAGTTTGCAGATGAGAGCGCGAACACTGATCCAGGCATAGCCGATCTGTTCGCAAACTTTTTTCAAACTACCTACTCCTCCATTAGGTATAATAAAAATTAGCCTTATCCTTATCAGTTACAGAGGTCAAACTGCATCTTTAATCCCATTATTACTGAAAGCTCGCTTCTTAGCGACCTTAATACTATCAAGCCGGTTTACTCGCCGGGCCCTGATGGTGTTCCTGCTTGCGTGCTTAGATACTGCGCTGCAGCATTATGTAAACCTGTTTTAAAACTTTTTGAATTGTCCGTAAACACTTCATCTTTTCCGACCATCTGGAAGGAATCATACATTATCCCTCTTCATAAGAAAGGGAGTAAGTCCGATGTTGAAAACTATAGAGGTATTTCCAAATTATCCGCTATACCTAAAGCTTTTGAGAGAATTATAACATCTCAACTGCAGCATTTATGTAGTTCTATTATTTCACCTTCCCAGCATGGGTTCGTGAAGCGCAGATCTACAACTACTAACCTTCTTGAGTTTACTTCGTTTGTAATTGATGGGTTTAAGGAAAGAAAGCAGACTGACGTCATCTATACTGATTTCAGTAAGGCTTTCGACTCTGTCAACCATTCCTTGTTGCTTCATAAAATAAGCATTCTCGGCTTCCCAGTCAATCTTTTGAACTGGATATCAGAGTATTTGCGTGACAGAACCCAAAAGGTTCTTTTCAGAAATTCATTCTCTAAACGTATTTTGGTGACTTCCGGTGTTCCTCAAGGTAGTCATCTTGGCCCGCTACTCTTTACTCTACTCTCGAGTATTAATGTATGCTGATGATGTAAAATTATGCCTTGCATATAAGGATATTGCATCATGTTATCTCTTACAAGCGGACATTGATGCGTTTCAGGCTTGGTGTCTAGCCAACCTGTTAAACTTAAACTGCTCTAAATGTAAGGTTATGACCTTCTATAGAAGCCCTCCTCAATTTGTTTCTTACATCCTTGATAGCATACCGCTTGAGCGTGTTAATAGTACTTCTAATGAAGTTAATGATCTAGGTGTCATCCTTGATCATAAACTTAAATTCGACTCTCATGTTAATACCGTGGTCAATAAGGCCAGAATAGTTATGGGTTTCATCAAGCGATGGTCAAAGGAGTTTGACGATCCGTACACGACAAAAACACTTTATATATCTTTGGTACGACCTATTCTTGAGTATGCCTCATGTATCTGGTCACCACAATATGCTACCCATCAGGACAGAATTGAATCCGTTCAGAAACAATTCTTGTTGTTTGCCCTTAGTGGTTTAAATTGGGATCCTCGTGTGCGGTTACCGTCATACTCCTACTTCTGATGATTAACCTTCCTTCTTTAATTAATCGTAGAACCATGCTGGGTGTAATATTTATTCATAAATTAATTACTGGTGAAATCGACTCTTCTGTGTTGATTAGCCAATTAAATTTCTCTATCCCTACTAGACTAACACGTAATTTTGTACCTTTATCGCTTCAATTTTGCTCAACCAATTATGCCTTGCATGAACCGTTCAGGGTTCTCTGTGATGACTATAACAAGCATTACAGAGTATTCTGCTCGGAAGCTTCTCTTCCTCGTATAAAGTCTTCTATTCTAAACTATTTAGCAAGTAGATAGTCCTATTTTTATTTGTAATTGTATTTGTATTTGTTGTTTGTATCGACTTTGTTTTAATATATTTTTTTTTTCTTCATATTTACTTTTAATTTCGTGTCGTACGTTATACGACTGCGCCCCTCGGTCGGTTGGGCGGGAGGTGGGATGCAGTACGTTGCATCGGGATTCGCGTAAAAAAAAAAATATATATGCAAAATCTTATTAAAATCGCACCACTATATCATATAGCTGCCATAGGAACGATCGGTCGAAAATTAAGTATTTGTATAAAAAACATTTTGTTTTTCAAGATATCTTGACCAAACTCGGCATTTATTAGTCTTTCTATACTTCTCATATGCATGCAAAATCCTGTTAAGATCGGACCACTATATCATATAGCTCCCATAGGAAAATCGGTCGAAAATTAAGTTTTTGTATGAAAAAACATATTGCTTATCAAGATATCTTGGCCACACTCGGCGTTTATTAGTTTTACTAAGGTTCTCATATATATGCAAAATCCTATTAAGATCGGACCACTATATCATATAGCTGCCATAGGAACGATCGGTCGAAAATTAATTTTTTGTATGAAAAAACAAATTGTTTATCAAGGCATCTTGACCAAACTCTGCATTTATTAGTTTTACTTTACTCCTCATATATATGCAAAATCCTAATAAGATCGGATTACTATATCATATAGCTGCCATAGGAACGATCGGTCGAAAATTAAGTTTTTGTATGAAAAAACATATTGCTTATCAAGATATCTTGCCCAAACTCGGCGTTTAATAGTTTTACTAAGGTGCTCATATATATGCAAAATCCCATTAAGATCGCACCACTATATCAAATAGCTGCCATAGGAACGATCGGTCGAAAATTAAGTATTTGTATAAAAAACATTTTGTTTTTTAAGATATCTTGACTAAACTCAGCATTTATTAGTTATTCTATACTCCTCATATACATGTAAAATCCTGTTAAGATCGGACCACTATATTATATAGCTGCCATAGGAAAATCGGTCGAAAATAAGTTTTTGTATGAAAAAACATATTGCTTATCAAGATATCTTGACCAAACTCGGCGTTTATTAGTTTTACTTTACTCCTCATATATATGCAAAATCCTATTAAGATCGGACCACTATATCATACAGCATCCATGATCGGTCGAAAATTAAGTTTTTGTATGAAAATACATTTTGTTTATCAAGATATCTTGACCAAACTCGGCAATTATTAATTTTACTAAGGTCCTCAAATATATGCAAAATCCTATTAAGATCGGACACTATATCATGTAGCTGCCATAGGAACGATCGGTCGAAAATTAAGTTTTTGTATAAAAAAACATTTTGTTGTTAAAATATCTTGACCGAACTCTACATTAATTAGTTTTACTATACTCCTCATATATATGCAAAATCCTATTAAGTTCGGAAATCTATATCATAAAGCTGTCCTGAGAACTATCGGTCGAAAATTAAGTTTTTGTATAAAAAACATTTTTTTTTTCAAGAAATCTTGACCAAACTCGGCATTTATTAGTTTTACTTTACTCCTCATATATAGGCAAAATCCTATTAAGATCGTTCCACTACATTATATAGCTACCGAAACGAAACTATATTATAAAGCTACTAGAAACGATCGATCAAAAATTATGTTTTTGTATGAAAAAACATTTTGTTTATCAAAATATCTTGACCAAACTCGGCATTTATTAGTTTTACTATGCTCTTCATATAAATGCAAAATCCTATCAGTTTATTAGTTTTTTTATACTGCCCATATGCATGCAAAATCCTGTTAGGATCGGACCACTATATTATATAGCTGCCATAGGAAACTCGATCGAAAATTAAGTTTTTGTATGAAAAACTTATTGCTTATCAAGATATCCTGACTAACCTCGGCGTTTAATAGTTTTATTAAGGTCCTCATATATATGCAAAATCCCATTAAGATCGCACCACTATATCATATAGCTGCCATAGGAACGATCGGTTGAAAATTAAGTATTTGTATAAAAAACACTTTATCATATAGCTGCCATAGTACCGATCGGTCGAAAATGACGTTCTTGTATGAAAAAACATTTCGTTTATCAAGATATTTTGACCAATCTTTACATTTATTAGTTTTACTATACTCCTCGGATCACCATATCATATAGCTGCTATAGGAACGATCGATCGAAAATTTACTTATTGTGTGAAAAAACATTTTATTTTTCGAGATATCTTGACCAAACTCGGCATTTATTAGTTTTTCTATACTCCTCATATGCATGCAAAAACCTGTTAAGATCGCACCACTATATTATATAGCTGCCATAGGAAAATCGGTCGAAAATTAAGTTTTTGTATGAAAAAACATATTGCTTATCAAGATATCTTGACCAAACTTGGCGTTTAATAGTTTTACTAAGGTCCTCATGTACATGCAAAATCGCATTAAGATCGCACCACTATATCATATAGCTGCCATAGGAACGCTCGGTCGAAAATTAAGTATTTGTATAAAAAACATTTTGTTTTTTAAGATATCTTGACCAAACTCGGCAATTATTCATTTTAATTAGGTCCTCATATATCTACAAAATCCTATTAAGATCGGACCACTATATCATATAGCTGCCATAGGAACGATCGGTCGAAAATTAAGTTTTTGTATGAAAAAACATTTTGTTTGTCAACATATCGTGACCGAACTCGGCAAATATAGTTTTGCTAAGGTCCTCATATATATGCAAAATCCTATTTAGATCGGACCACTATATCATATAGCTGCCATAGGAACGATCGGTCGAAAATTAAGTTTTTGTATAAAAAAAACATTTTGTTATTAAAATATCTTGACCAAACTCTACATTAATTAGTTTTACTATACTTCTCATATATATGCAAAATCCTATTATGATCGGAAATCTATTACATAAAGCTGCCCTAGGACCACTATATTATATAGCTGCCATAGGAAAATCGGTCGAAAATTAAGTTTTTGTATGAAAAAACATAGTGCTTATCAAGATATCTTGACCAAACTCGGCGTTTAATAGTTTTACTAAGGTCCTCATATATATGCAAAATACTATTAAGATCGGACGACTATATCATAGGAACAATCGGTCGAAAATTAAGTTTTTGTATGAAAAAACATTTTGTTTATCAAGATATCTTAGCCGAACTCGGCGATTATAAGTTTTGCTATGGTCCTCATTTATATGCAAAATCCTATTAAGATCGGACCACTATATCATATAGCTGCCATAGGAACGATCGGTCGAAAATTAAGTTTTTGTATAAAAAAACATTTTGTTATTAAAATATATTGACCAAACTCTACATTAATTAGTTTTACTATACTTCTCATATGCATGTAAAATCCTGTTAAGATCGGACCACTATATTATATAGCTGCCATAGGAAAATCGGTCGAAAATAAGTTTTTGTATGAAAAAACATATTGCTTATCAAGATATCTTGACCAAACTCGGCGTTTATTAGTTTTACTTTACTCCTCATATATATGCAAAATCCTATTAAGATCGGACCACTATATCATACAGCAGCCATGATCGGTCGAAAATTAAGTTTTTGTATGAAAATACATTTTGTTTATCAAGATATCTTGACCAAACTCGGCAATTATTAATTTTACTAAGGTCCTCAAATATATGCAAAATCCTATTAAGATCGGACACTATATCATGTAGCTGCCATAGGAACGATCGGTCGAAAATTAAGTTTTTGTATAAAAAAACATTTTGTTCTTAAAATATCTTGACCAAACTCTACATTAATTAGTTTTACTATACTCCTCATATATATGCAAAATCCTATTAAGTTCGGAAATCTATATCATAAAGCTGTCCTGAGAACTATCGGTCGAAAATTAAGTTTTTGTATAAAAAACATTTTTTTTTTCAAGAAATCTTGACCAAACTCGGCATTTATTAGTTTTACTTTACTCCTCATATATAGGCAAAATCCTATTAAGATCGTTCCACTACATTATATAGCTACCGAAACGAAACTATATTATAAAGCTACTAGAAACGATCGATCGAAAATTATGTTTTTGTATGAAAAAACATTTTGTTTATCAAAATATCTTGACCAAACTCGGCATTTATTAGTTTTACTATGCTCTTCATATAAATGCAAAATCCTATCAGTTTATTAGTTTTTTTATACTCCCCATATGCATGCAAAATCCTGTTAGGATCGGACCACTATATTATATAGCTGCCATAGGAAACTCGATTGAAAATTAAGTTTTTGTATGAAAAACTTATTGCTTATCAAGATATCCTGACTAAACTCGGCGTTTAATAGTTTTACTAAGGTCCTCATATATATGCAAAATCCCATTAAGATCGCACCACTATATCATATAGCTGCCATAGGAACGATCGGTCGAAAATTAAGTTTTTGTATAAAAAAACATTTTGTTATTAAAATATATTGACCAAACTCTACATTAATTAGTTTTACTATACTTCTCATATGCATGTAAAATCCTGTTAAGATCGGACCACTATATTATATAGCTAACATAGGAAAATCGGTCGAAAATTAAGTTTTTGTATGAAAAAACATATTGCTTATCAAAATATCTTGACCAAACTCGGCGTTTAATAGTTTTACTAAGGTCCTCATATATATGCAAAATCCCATTAAGATCGCACCACTATATCATATAGCTGCCATAGGAACGATCGGTTGAAAATTAAGTATTTGTATAAAAAACACTTTATCATATAGCTGCCATAGTACCGATCGGTCGAAAATGACGTTCTTGTATGAAAAAACATTTCAGTTATCAAGATATTTTGACCAATCTTTACATTTATTAGTTTTACTATACTCCTCGGATCACCATATCATATAGCTGCTATAGGAACGATCGATCGAAAATTTACTTATTGTGTGAAAAAACATTTTATTTTTCGAGATATCTTGACCAAACTCGGCATTTATTAGTTTTTCTATACTCCTCATATGCATGCAAAATCCTGTTAAGATCGCACCACTATATTATATAGCTGCCATAGGAAAATCGGTCGAAAATTAAGTTTTTGTATGAAAAAACATATTGCTTATCAAGATATCTTGACCAAACTTGGCGTTTAATAGTTTTACTAAGGTCCTCATGTACATGCAAAATCGCATTAAGATCGCACCACTATATCATATAGCTGCCATAGGAACGCTCGGTCGAAAATTAAGTATTTGTATAAAAAACATTTTGTTTTTTAAGATATCTTGACCAAACTCGGCAATTATTCATTTTAATAAGGTCCTCATATATCTACAAAATCCTATTAAGATCGGACCACTATATCATATAGCTGCCATAGGAACGATCGGTCGAAAATTAAGTTTTTGTATGAAAAACATTTTGTTTGTCAACATATCGTGACCGAACACGGCAAATATAGTTTTGCTAAGGTCCTCATATATATGCAAAATCCTATTTAGATCGGACCACTATATCATATAGCTGCCATAGGAACGATCGGTCGAAAATTAAGTTTTTGTATAAAAAAAACATTTTGTTATTAAAATATCTTGACCAAACTCTACATTAATTAGTTTTACTATACTTCTCATATATATGCAAAATCCTATTATGATCGGAAATCTATTACATAAAGCTGCCCTAGGACCACTATATTATATAGCTGCCATAGGAAAATCGGTCGAAAATTAAGTTTTTGTATGAAAAAACATAGTGCTTATCAAGATATCTTGACCAAACTCGGCGTTTAATAGTTTTACTAAGGTCCTCATATATATGCAAAATCCTATTAAGATCGGACGACTATATCATATAGCTGCCATAGGAACAATCGGTCGAAAATTAAGTTTTTGTATGAAAAAACATTTTGTTTATCAAGATATCTTAGCCGAACTCGGCGATTATAAGTTTTGCTAAGGTCCTCATTTATATGCAAAATCCTATTAAGATCGGACCACTATATCATATAGCTGCCATAGGAACGATCGGTCGAAAATTAAGTTTTTGTATAAAAAAACATTTTGTTATTAAAATATATTGACCAAACTCTACATTAATTAGTTTTACTATACTTCTCATATGCATGTAAAATCCTGTTAAGATCGGACCACTATATTATATAGCTGCCATAGGAAAATCGGTCGAAAATTAAGTTTTTGTTTGAAAAAACATTTTGCTTATCAAGATATCTTGACCAAGCTCGGCGTTTATTAGTTTTACTTTACTCCTCATATATATGTAAAATCCTATTAAGATCGGACCACTATATCATATAGCAGCCATAGGAATGATCGGTCGAAAATTAAGTTTTTGTATGAAAATACATTTTGTTTATCAAGATATCTTGACCGAACTCGGCAATTATAAGATTTGCTAATGTCCTTATATATATTCAAAATCCTATTAAGATCGGACCACTATATCATATAGCTGCCATAGGAAAGATCGGTCGAAAATTAAGTTTTTGTATAAAAAAACATTTTGTTATTAAAATGTCTTGAACAAACTCGGCATTTATTAGTTTTTCTAAACTCCTCATATGCATGCGAAATCCTGTTAAGATCGGATCACTATATTATATAGCTGCCATAGGAAAATCGGTCGAATATTAAGTTTTTGTATGAAAAAACATATTGCTTATCAAGATATCTTGACCAAACTCGGCGTTTAATAGTTTGACTAAGGTCCTCACTATATCATATAGCTGATATAGGAACGCTCGGTCGAAAATTAAGTATTTGTATAAAAAAACATTTTGTTATTAAAATATCTTGACCAAACTCTACATTAATTAGTTTTACTATACTTCTCATATATATGCAAAATCCTATTATGATCGGAAATTTATTACATAAAGCTGCCCTAGGAACTATCGGTCGAAAATTAAGTTTTTGTACAAAAAACATTTTGTTTTTCATTTATTAGTTTTACTATGCTCTTCATATAAATGCAAAATCCTATTAAGATCGGACCACTATATCATATATTTCCCATAGGAACGATCGGTCGAAAATTCAGTTTTTGTATAAAAAACATTTTATTATTAAAATATCTTGACCAAACTCTGCATTAATTAGTTTTACTATACTTTTCATATTTAGGCAAAATCCTGTTAAGATCGGACCACTATATTATATAGGTACCGTATCGATCGAGAATTATGTTTTTGTATGAAAAAACATTTTGTTTATCAAAATATCTTGACGAAACTCGGCAATTGTAAGTTTTGCTAAGGCTCTTATATATATGCAAAATCCTATTAAGATCGGACCACTATATCATATAGCTGCCATAGGAACGATCGGTCGAAAATTAAGTTTTTGTATGAAAATACATTTTGTTTATCAAGATATCTTGACCAAACTTGGCAATTATTAATTTTACTTAGGTCCTCATATATTTGCAAAATCCTATTAAGATCGGACGACTATATCATATAGCTGCCATAGGAACAATCGGTCGAAAGTTAAGTTTTTGTATGAAAAAACATTTTGTTTATCAAGATATCTTGGCCGAACTCGTCGATTATAAGTTTTGCTAAGGTCCTCATTTATATGCAAAATCCTATTAAGATCGGACCACTATATCATATAGCTGCCATAGGAACGATCGGTCGAAAATTAAGTTTTTGTATAAAAAAACATTTTGTTATTAAAATATCTTGACCAAACTCTACATTAATTAGTTTTACTATACTTCTCATATATATGCAAAATCCTATTATGATCGGAAATTAATTACATAAAGCTGCCCTAGGAACTATCGGTCAAAAATTAGTTTTTGTATAAAAACATTTTTTTTTTTTATTTATTAGTTTTACTATGCTCTTCATATAAATGCAAAATCCTATTAAGATCGGACCACTATATCATATAGTTGCCATAGGAATGATCGGTCGAAAATTCAGTTTTTGTATAAAAAAACATTTTGTTATTAAAATATCTTGACCAAACTCTACATTAATTAGTTTTACTATACTTCTCATATATACGCAAAATCCTATTAAGATCGGACCACTATATCATATGGCTGCCAATGGAACGATCGGTCGAAAATTAAGTTTTTGTATAAAAACACATTTTGTTATTAAAATATCTTGACCAAACTATGCATTTATTAGTTTTTCTATACTCCTCATATGCATGCGAAATCATGTTAAGACCGGATCACTATATTATATAGCTGCCATAGGAAAATCGGTCGAAAATTAAGTTTTTGTATGAAAAAACATATTGCTTATCAAGATATCGTGACCAAACTCGGCGTTTAATAGTTTTACTAAGGTCCTCATATATATGCAAAATCGCATTAAGATCGCACCACTATATCATATAGCTGCCAAAGGCACGCTCGGTCGAAAATTACGTTCTTGTATAAAAAACATTTTGTTTTTCAAGATATCTTGACCAAACTCGGCATTTATTAGTTCTTCTATACTCCTCATATGCATGTAAAATCCTGTTAAGATCGGACCACTATATTATATAGCTGCCATAGGAAAATCGGTCGAAAATTAAGTTTTTGTATGAAAAAACATTTTGTTTATCAAGATATCTTGACCAAACTCGGAAATTATTAATTTTACTTCGGTCCTCATATATATGCAAAATCGCATTAAGATCGCACCACTATATCATATAGCTGCCAAAGGAACACTCGGTCGAAAATTAAGTATTTGTATAAAAAACATTTTGCTTATCAAGAAATCTTGACCAAACTCGGCGTTTATTAGTTTTACTTTACTCCTCATATATATGTAAAATCCTATTAAGATCGGACCACTATATAATATAGCAGCCATAGGAATGATCGGTCGAAAATAAAGTTTTTGTATGAAAACACATTTTGTTTATCAAGATATCTTGACCAAACTCGGCAATTATTAATTTTATTTCGGTCCTCATATATATGCAAAATCCTATTAAGATCGGACCCCAATATCAAATAGCTGCCGTAGGAACAATCGGTCGAAAATTAATTTATTGTATGAAAAAACATATTGCTTATCAAGATATCTTGGCCACACTCGGCATTTATTAGCTTTACTATGCTCCTCATATATATGCACAATTTTATTAAGATCGGACTACTATATCATATAGCTGCCTTAGGAACGATCGCTTGAAAATTAAGTTTTTGTATGAAAAATATTTTGTTTTTCAAGATATCTTGACCAAACTCGGCATTTATTAGTTTTACTAAGCCCCTCATATGTATGCAAAATCTTATTAAGATCGGACCACTATATCATATAGCTGCAATAGGAATGATCTGTCGAAAATTAAGTTTTTGTCTGAAAAAACAGTTTGTTTTTCAAGATATCTTGACCAAACTCGGCATTTATTAGATTTACTATGCTCCTCATATATATGCACAATCCTATTAAGATCGGAACACTTATCATATAGCTGCATTAGGAACGATAGCTCGAAAATTAAGTTGTTGTATAAAAAACATTTTGTTTTTCAAGAAATCTTGACCAAACTCGTCATTTATTAGTTTTACTATGCTCTTCATATATATGCGAAATCCTATTAAGATCGGACCACTATATTATATAGCTGCCATAGGAACGATCGGTCGAACATTAAGTTTTTGTATAAAAATACATTTTGTTATTAAAATATCTTGACCAAACTCTACATTAATTAGTTTTACTATACTTCTCATATATAGGCAA
>NW_020825012.1:0-50082 GCF_003285875.2 Drosophila novamexicana | reverse complement strand
TTGGTTGCATTAGTACATGAAACATATAAGGTGGTTGATAGCATTCGAAAAATGTCGACATTATAGAATATGTGTCATAAAACCTATATAAAATGTTTCTATATGGCATAACACTCTGTGGTTTTGCCTTGCTGGCATAAGTCAATTATGTTAAACTAAAAGGATTACTGACGCTAATGGAATCTATTACTCAATTAGTACATTAATCAGATATAGTTGTTGGTTGCATTCGGAAAAAATGTCGACATTATAGAATATGTGTCATAAAACCAATATAAAAAGTTTCTATATGGCATAACACTGTGTGGTTTTGCCTTGCCGGCATAAGTCAATTATGTTAAACTAAAAGGATTACTGACGCTAATGGAATTTATTACTCAATTAGTACATGAATCAAATATAGTTGTTGGTCAAGTATGTTAAACTAAAAGGATTACTGACGCTAATGGAATCTATTACTCAATTAGTACATGAATCAAACATAGTTGTTGGTTGCATTTGGAAAAAATGTCGGCATTATAGAATATGTGTCATCAAACTTACATAGGGAGTGGTGTCGCTCAAGGCATGTCAGATAAAAAAGTTTTGCCTAGCCGTCATAAGTTAATTATGTTAAACTAAAAGGATTACTGACGCTAATGGAATTTAATACTTAATTAGTACATGCAACAAATATAGTGGTTGGTTGTATTTGGAAAAAATGTCGGCATTCTAGAATATGTGTCATCAAACCTACATAAGGAGTGATGTCGCTCAAGACATGTCAGATAAAAAAGTTTTGCCTTTGCCGTCATAAGTTAATTATGCTTAACTAAAAAGATTACTGATGCCATTTGTATGTATTACTAAATTAGTACATGAAACATATAAGGTGGTTGGTTGCATTCGGAAAAAATGTCGACATTATAGAATATGTGTCATAAAACCAATATAAAAAGTTTCTATATGGCATAACACTCTGTGGTTTTGCCTTGCCGGCATAAGTCAATTATGTTAAACTAAAAGGATTACTGACGCTAATGGAATCTATTACTTAATAAGTACTTGCAACAAATATAGTGGTTGGTTGCATTTGGAAAAAATGTCGGCATTATAGAATATGTGTCATCAAACCCACATAGTGGGTGTCGCTCAAGGCATGTCAGATAAAAAAGTTTTGCCTTGCCGTCATAAGTTAATTATGTTAAACTAAAAGGATTACTGACGCTAATGGAATCTATTACTTAATTAGTACATGCATCAAATATAGTGATTGGTTGCATTTGGAAAAAATGTCGGCATTCTAGAATATGTGTCATCAAACCTACATAGGGAGTGATGTCGCTGAAGGCATGTCAGATAAAAAAGGTTTGCCTTTGCCGTCATAAGTTAATTATGCTTAACTGAAAAGATTACTGATGCCATTTGTATGTATTACTAAATTAGTACATGAAACATATAAGGTGGTTGGTTGCATTCGGAAAAAATGTCGACATTATAGAATATGTGTCATAAAACCAATATAAAAAGTTTCTATATGGCATAACACTGTGTGGTTTTGCCTTGCCGGCATAAGTCAATTATGTTAAACTAAAAGGATTACTGATGCTAATGGAATCTGTTACTCAATTAGTACATGAATCAAACATAGTTGTTGGTTGCATATGGAAAAAATGTCGGCATTATAGAATATGTGTCATCAAACCTACATAGGGAGTGGTGTCGCTCAAGGCATGTCAGACAAAAAAAGTTTTGCCTAGCCGTCATAAGTTAATTATGTTAAACTAAAAGGATTACTGACGCTAATGGAATCTATTACTTAGTTAGTACATGCAACAAATATAGTGATTGGTTGCATTTGGAAAAAATGCCGGCATTCTAGAATATGTGTCATCAAACCTACATAGGGAGTGATGTCGCTCAAGGCATGTCAGATAAAAAAGTTTTGCCTTTGCCGTCATAAGTTAATTATGCTTAACTGAAAAGATTACTGAAGCCATTTGTATGTATTACTAAATTAGTACATCAAACATATAAGGTGGTTGGTAGCATTCGAAAAATGTCGACATTATAGAATATGTGTCATAAAACCTATATAAAATGTTTCTATATGGCATAACACTCTGTGGTTTTGCCTTGCTGGCATAAGTCAATTATGTTAAACTAAAAGGATTACTGACGCTAATGGAATCTATTACTCAGTTAGTACATGAATCAAACATAGTTGTTGGTTGCATTTGGAAAAAATGTCGGCATTATAGAATATGTGTTATCAAACCTACATATGGAGTGGTGTCGCTCAAGGCATGTCAGATAAAAAAGTTTTGCCTTGCCGTCATAAGTTAATTATGTTAAGCTAAAAAGATTACTGATGCCATTAGAATCTATTACTTAATTAGTACATGAATCAGATATAGTTGTTGGTTGCATTTGGAAAAAATGTCGGCATTATAGAATATGTGTCATAAAACCAATATAAAAAGTTTCTATATGGCATAACACGGTGTGGTTTTGCCTTGCCGGCATAAGTCAATTATGTTAAACTAAAAGGATTACTGACGCTAATGGAATCTATTACTCAATTAGTACATGAATCAAACATAGTTGTTGGTCAATTATGTTAAACTAAAAGGATTACTGACGCTAATGGAATCTATTACTCAATTAGTACATGAATCAAACATAGTTGTTGGTCAATTATGTTAAACTAAAAGGATTACTGACGCTAATGGAATCTATTACTCAGTTAGTACATGAATCAAACATAGTTGTTGGTTGCTTTTGGAAAAAATGTCGGCATTATAGAATATGTGTCATCAAACCTACATAGGGAGTGGTGTCGCTCAAGGCATGTCAGATAAAAAAATTTTGCCTAGCCGTCATAAGTTAATTATGTTAAACTAAAAGGATTACTGACGCTTATGGAATCTATTACTTAATTAGTACATGCAACAAATATAGTGGTTGGTTGCATTTGGAAAAAATGTCGGCATTCTAGAATCAGATATAGTTGTTGGTTGCGTTAGTACATGAAACATATAAGGTGGTTGGTAGCATTCGAAAAATGTCGACATTATAGAATATGTGTCATAAAACCTATATAAAATGTTTCTATATGGCATAACACTCTGTGGTTTTGCCTTGCTGGCATAAGTCAATTATGTTAAACTAAAAGGATTACTGAAGCTAATGGAATCTATTACTCAATTAGTACATTAATCAGATATAGTTGTTGGTTGCATTCGGAAAAAGTGTCGACATTATAGAATATGTGTCATAAAACCAATATAAAAAGTTTCTATATGGCATAACTCTGTGTGGTTTTGCCTTGCCGGCATAAGTCAATTATGTTAAACTAAAAGGATTACTGACGCTAATGGAATCTATTACTCAATTAGTACATGAATCAAATATAGTTGTTGGTGAATTATGTTAAACTAAAAGGATTACTGACGCTAATGGAATCTATTACTCAATTAGTACATGAATCAAACATAGTTGTTGGTTGCATTTGGAAAAAATGTCGGCATTATAGAGTATGTGTCATCAAACTTACATAGGGAGTGGTGTCGCTCAAGGCATGTCAGATAAAAAAGTTTTGCCTAGCCGTCATAAGTTAATTATGTTAAACTAAAAGGATTACTGACGCTAATGGAATTTAATACTTAATTAGTACATGCAACAAATATAGTGGTTGGTTGTATTTGGAAAAAATGTCGGCATTCTAGAATATGTGTCATCAAACCTACATAAGGAGTGATGTCGCTCAAGGCATGTCAGATAAAAAAGTTTTGCCTTTGCCGTCATAAGTTAATTATGCTTAACTAAAAAGATTACTGATGCCATTTGTATGTATTACTAAATTAGTACATGAAACATATAAGGTGGTTGGTTGCATTCGGAAAAAATGTCGACATTATAGAATATGTGTCATAAAACCAATATAAAAAGTTTCTATATGGCATAACACTGTGTGGTTTTGCCTTGCCGGCATAAGTCAATTATGTTAAACTAAAAGGATTACTGACGCTAATGGAATCTATTACTTAATAAGTACTTGCAACAAATATAGTGGTTGGTTGCATTTGGAAAAAATGTCGGCATTATAGAATATGTGTCATCAAACCCACATAGTGGGTGTCGCTCAAGGCATGTCAGATAAAAAAGTTTTGCCTTGCCGTCAGAAGTTAATTATGTTAAACTAAAAGGATTACTGACGCTAATGGAATCTATTACTTAATTAGTACATGCATCAAATATAGTGATTGGTTGCATTTGGAAAAAATGTCGGCATTCTAGAATATGTGTCATCAAACCTACATAGGGAGTGATGTCGCTCAAGGCATGTCAGATAAAAAAGTTTTGCCTTTGCCGTCATAAGTTAATTATGCTTAACTGAAAAGATTACTGATGCCATTTGTATGTATTACTAAATTAGTACATGAAACATATAGGGTGGTTGGTTGCATTCGGAAAAAATGTCGACATTATAGAATATGTGTCATAAAACCAATATAAAAAGTTTCTATATGGCATAACACTGTGTGGTTTTGCCTTGCCGGCATAAGTCAATTATGTTAAACTAAAAGGATTACTGATGCTAATGGAATCTATTACTCAATTAGTACATGAATCAAACATAGTTGTTGGTTGCATATGGAAAAAATGTCGGCATTATAGAATATGTGTCATCAAACCTACATAGGGAGTGGTGTCGCTCAAGGCATGTCAGATAAAAAAGTTTTGCCTAGCCGTCATAAGTTAATTATGTTAAACTAAA
This sequence comes from Drosophila novamexicana, assembly GCF_003285875.2. Lineage (NCBI taxonomy): Eukaryota > Metazoa > Arthropoda > Insecta > Diptera > Drosophilidae > Drosophila > Drosophila novamexicana. The sequence continues at coordinate 45,323 of NW_020825012.1, read as the reverse complement.
AGGATTACTGACGCTAATGGAATCTATTACTTAGTTAGTACATGCAACAAATATAGTGATTGGTTGCATTTGGAAAAAATGTCGGCATTCTAGAATATGTGTCATCAAACCTACATAGGGAGTGATGTCGCTCAAGGCATGTCAGATAAAAAAGTTTTGCCTTTGCCGTCATAAGTTAATTATGCTTAACTAAAAAGATTACTGAAGCCATTTGTATGTATTACTAAATTAGTACATGAAACATATAAGGTGGTTGGTTGCATTCGGAAAAAATGTCGACATTATAGAATATGTGTCATAAAACCAATATAAAAAGTTTCTATATGGCATAACACTCTGTGGTTTTGCCTTGCCGGCATAAGTCAATTATGTTAAACTAAAAGGATTACTGACGCTAATGGAATCTATTACTTAATTAGTACATGCAACAAATATAGTGGTTGGTTGCATTTGGAAAAAATGTCGGCATTATAGAATATGTGTCATAAAACCAATATAAAAAGTTTCTATATGGCATAACACTGTGTGGTTTTGCCTTGCCGGCATAAGTCAATTATGTTAAACTAAAAGGATTACTGACGCTAATGGAATCTATTACTCAATTAGTACATGAATCAAACATAGTTGTTGGTCAATTATGTTAAACTAAAAGGATTACTGACGCTAATGGAATCTATTACTCAATTAGTACATGAATCAAACATAGTTGTTGGTCAATTATGTTAAACTAAAAGGATTACTGACGCTAATGGAATCTATTACTCAGTTAGTACATGAATCAAACATAGTTGTTGGTTGCTTTTGGAAAAAATGTCGGCATTATAGAATATGTGTCATCAAACCTACAGAGGGAGTGGTGTCGCTCAAGGCATGTCAGATAAAAAAATTTTGCCTAGCCGTCATAAGTTAATTATGTTAAACTAAAAGGATTACTGACGCTTATGGAATCTATTACTTAATTAGTACATGCAACAAATATAGTGGTTGGTTGCATTTGGAAAAAATGTCGGCATTCTAGAATCAGATATAGTTGTTGGTTGCGTTAGTACATGAAACATATAAGGTGGTTGGTAGCATTCGAAAAATGTCGACATTATAGAATATGTGTCATAAAACCTATATAAAATGTTTCTATATGGCATAACACTCTGTGGTTTTGCCTTGCTGGCATAAGTCAATTATGTTAAACTAAAAGGATTACTGAAGCTAATGGAATCTATTACTCAATTAGTACATTAATCAGATATAGTTGTTGGTTGCATTCGGAAAAAATGTCGACATTATAGAATATGTGTCATAAAACCAATATAAAAAGTTTCTATATGGCATAACTCTGTGTGGTTTTGCCTTGCCGGCATAAGTCAATTATGTTAAACTAAAAGGATTACTGACGCTAATGGAATCTATTACTCAATTAGTACATGAATCAAATATAGTTGTTGGTGAATTATGTTAAACTAAAAGGATTACTGACGCTAATGGAATCTATTACTCAATTAGTACATGAATCAAACATAGTTGTTGGTTGCATTTGGAAAAAATGTCGGCATTATAGAGTATGTGTCATCAAACTTACATAGGGAGTGGTGTCGCTCAAGGCATGTCAGATAAAAAAGTTTTGCCTAGCCGTCATAAGTTAATTATGTTAAACTAAAAGGATTACTGACGCTAATGGAATTTAATACTTAATTAGTACATGCAACAAATATAGTGGTTGGTTGTATTTGGAAAAAATGTCGGCATTCTAGAATATGTGTCATCAAACCTACATAAGGAGTGATGTCGCTCAAGGCATGTCAGATAAAAAAGTTTTGCCTTTGCCGTCATAAGTTAATTATGCTTAACTAAAAAGATTACTGATGCCATTTGTATGTATTACTAAATTAGTACATGAAACATATAAGGTGGTTGGTTGCATTCGGAAAAAATGTCGACATTATAGAATATGTGTCATAAAACCAATATAAAAAGTTTCTATATGGCATAACACTGTGTGGTTTTGCCTTGCCGGCATAAGTCAATTATGTTAAACTAAAAGGATTACTGACGCTAATGGAATCTATTACTTAATAAGTACTTGCAACAAATATAGTGGTTGGTTGCATTTGGAAAAAATGTCGGCATTATAGAATATGTGTCATCAAACCCACATAGTGGGTGTCGCTCAAGGCATGTCAGATAAAAAAGTTTTGCCTTGCCGTCAGAAGTTAATTATGTTAAACTAAAAGGATTACTGACGCTAATGGAATCTATTACTTAATTAGTACATGCATCAAATATAGTGATTGGTTGCATTTGGAAAAAATGTCGGCATTCTAGAATATGTGTCATCAAACCTACATAGGGAGTGATGTCGCTCAAGGCATGTCAGATAAAAAAGTTTTGCCTTTGCCGTCATAAGTTAATTATGCTTAACTGAAAAGATTACTGATGCCATTTGTATGTATTACTAAATTAGTACATGAAACATATAGGGTGGTTGGTTGCATTCGGAAAAAATGTCGACATTATAGAATATGTGTCATAAAACCAATATAAAAAGTTTCTATATGGCATAACACTGTGTGGTTTTGCCTTGCCGGCATAAGTCAATTATGTTAAACTAAAAGGATTACTGATGCTAATGGAATCTATTACTCAATTAGTACATGAATCAAACATAGTTGTTGGTTGCATATGGAAAAAATGTCGGCATTATAGAATATGTGTCATCAAACCTACATAGGGAGTGGTGTCGCTCAAGGCATGTCAGATAAAAAAGTTTTGCCTAGCCGTCATAAGTTAATTATGTTAAACTAAAAGGATTACTGACGCTAATGGAATCTATTACTTAGTTAGTACATGCAACAAATATAGTGATTGGTTGCATTTGGAAAAAATGTCGGCATTCTAGAATATGTGTCATCAAACCTACATAGGGAGTGATGTCGCTCAAGGCATGTCAGATAAAAAAGTTTTGCCTTTGCCGTCATAAGTTAATTATGCTTAACTGAAAAGATTACTGAAGCCATTTGTATGTATTACTAAATTAGTACATGAAACATATAAGGTGGTTGGTTGCATTCGGAAAAAATGTCGACATTATAGAATATGTGTCATAAAACCAATATAAAAAGTTTCTATATGGCATAACACTCTGTGGTTTTGCCTTGCCGGCATAAGTCAATTATGTTAAACTAAAAGGATTACTGACGCTAATGGAATCTATTACTTAATAAGTACTTGCAACAAATATAGTGGTTGGTTGCATTTGGAAAAAATGTCGGCATTATAGAATATGTGTCATCAAACCCACATAGTGGGTGTCGCTCAAGGCATGTCAGATAAAAAAGTTTTGCCTTGCCGTCATAAGTTAATTATGTTAAACTAAAAGGATTACTGACGCTAATGGAATCTATTACTTAATTAGTACATGCATCAAATATAGTGATTGGTTGCATTTGGAAAAAATGTCGGCATTCTAGAATATGTGTCATCAAACCTACATAGGGAGTGATGTCGCTCAAGGCATGTCAGATAAAAAAGTTTTGCCTTTGCCGTCATAAGTTAATTATGCTTAACTGAAAAGATTACTGATGCCATTTGTATGTATTACTAAATTAGTACATGAAACATATAAGGTGGTTGGTTGCATTCGGAAAAAATGTCGACATTATAGAATATGTGTCATAAAACCAATATAAAAAGTTTCTATATGGCATAACTCTGTGTGGTTTTGCCTTGCCGGCATAAGTCAATTATGTTAAACTAAAAGGATTACTGACGCTAATGGAATCTATTACTCAATTAGTACATGAATCAAATATAGTTGTTGGTGAATTATGTTAAACTAAAATGATTACTGACGCTAATGGAATCTATTACTCAATTAGTACATGAATCAAACATAGTTGTTGGTTGCATTTGGAAAAAATGTCGGCATTATAGAATATGTGTCATCAAACTTACATAGGGAGTGGTGTCGCTCAAGGCATGTCAGATAAAAAAGTTTTGCCTAGCCGTCATAAGTTAATTATGTTAAACTAAAAGGATTACTGACGCTAATGGAATTTAATACTTAATTAGTACATGCAACAAATATAGTGGTTGGTTGTATTTGGAAAAAATGTCGGCATTCTAGAATATGTGTCATCAAACCTACATAAGGAGTGATGTCGCTCAAGGCATGTCAGATAAAAAAGTTTTGCCTTTGCCGTCATAAGTTAATTATGATTAACTAAAAAGATTACTGATGCCATTTGTATGTATTACTAAATTAGTACATGAAACATATAAGGTGGTTGGTTGCCGGCATAAGTCAATTATGTTAAACTAAAAGGATTACTGACGCTAATGGAATCTATTACTTAATAAGTACTTGCAACAAATATAGTGGTTGGTTGCATTTGGAAAAAATGTCGGCATTATAGAATATGTGTCATCAAACCTACATAGGGAGTGGTGTCGCTCAAGGCATGTCAGATAAAAAAGTTTTGCCTTTGCCGTCTTAAGTTAATTATGTTAAACTAAAAGGATTACTGACGCTATTGGAATCTATTACTTAATTAGTACATGCATCAAATATAGTGATTGGTTGCATTTGGAAAAAATGTCGGCATTCTAGAATATGTGTCATCAAACCTACATAGGGAGTGATGTCGCTCAAGGCATGTCAGATAAAAAAGTTTTGCCTTTGCCGTCATAAGTTAATTATGCTTAACTGAAAAGATTACTGATGCCGTTTGTATGTATTACTAAATTAGTACATGAAACATATAGGGTGGTTGGTTGCATTCGGAAAAAATGTCGACATTATAGAATATGTGTCATAAAACCAATACAAAAAGTTTCTATATGGCATAACACTGTGTGGTTTTGCCTTGCCGGCATAAGTCAATTATGTTAAACTAAAAGGATTACTGATGCTAATGGAATCTATTACTCAATTAGTACATGAATCAAACATAGTTGTTGGTTGCATATGGAAAAAATGTCGGCATTATAGAATATGTGTCATCAAACCTACATAGGGAGTGGTGTCGCTCAAGGCATGTCAGATAAAAAAGTTTTGCCTAGCCGTCATAAGTTAATTATGTTAAACTAAAAGGATTACTGACGCTAATGGAATCTATTACTTAGTTAGTACATGCAACAAATATAGTGATTGGTTGCATTCGGAAAAAATGTCGGCATTCTAGAATATGTGTCATCAAACCTACATAGGGAGTGATGTCGCTCAAGGCATGTCAGATAAAAAAGTTTTGCCTTTGCCGTCATAAGTTAATTATGCTTAACTGAAAAGATTACTGAAGCCATTTGTATGTATTACTAAATTAGTACATGAAACATATAAGGTGGTTGGTTGCATTCGGAAAAAATGTCGACATTATAGAATATGTGTCATAAAACCAATATAAAAAGTTTCTATATGGCATAACACTCTGTGGTTTTGCCTTGCCGGCATAAGTCAATTATGTTAAACTAAAAGGATTACTGACGCTAATGGAATCTATTACTTAATAAGTACATGCAACAAATATAGTGGTTGGTTGCATTTGGAAAAAATGTCGGCATTCTAGAATCAGATATAGTTGTTGGTTGCATTAGTACATGAAACATATAAGGTGGTTGGTAGCATTCGAAAAATGTCGACATTATAGAATATGTGTCATCAAACCTACATAGGGAGTGGTGTCGCTCAAGGCATGTCAGATAAAAAAGTTTTGCCTAGCCGTCATAAGTTAATTATGTTAAACTAAAAGGATTACTGACGCTAATGGAATCTATTACTTAGTTAGTACATGCAACAAATATAGTGATTGGTTGCATTTGGAAAAAATGTCGGCATTCTAGAATATGTGTCATCAAACCTACATAGGGAGTGGTGTCGCTCAAGGCATGTCAGATAAAAAAGTTTTGCCTAGCCGTCATAAGTTAATTATGTTAAACTAAAAGGATTATTGACGCTAATGGAATCTATTACTCAGTTAGTACATGAATCAGATATAATTGTTGGTTGCATTTGGAAAAAATGTCGGCATTATAGAATATGTGTCATAAAACCAATATAAAAAGTTTCTATATGGCATAACACTGTGTGGTTTTGCCTTGCCGGCATAAGTCAATTATGTTAAACTAAAAGGATTACTGACGCAAATGGAATTTATTACTCAATTAGTACATGAATCAAACATAGTTGTTGGTCAATTATGTTAAACTAAAAGGATTACTGACGCTAATGGAATCTATTACTCAATTAGTACATGAATCAAACATAGTTGTTGGTTGCATTTGGAAAAAATGTCGGCATTATAGAATATGTGTCATCAAACCTACATAGGGAGTGGTATCGCTCAAGGCATGTCAGATAAAAAAGTTTTGCCTAGCCGTCATAAGTTAATTATGTTAAACTAAAAGGATTACTGACGCTAATGGAATCTATTACTTAATTAGTACATGCAACAAATATAGTGATTGGTTGCATTTGGAAAAAATGTCGGCATTCTAGAATATGTGTCATCAAACCTACATAGGGAGTGATGTCGCTCAAGGCATGTCAGATAAAAAAGTTTTGCCTTTGCCATCATAAGTTAATTATGCTTAACTAAAAAGATTACTGAAGCCATTTGTATGTATTACTAAATTAGTACATGAAACATATAAGGTGGTTGGTAGCATTCGAAAAATGTCGACATTATAGAATATGTGTCATAAAACCTATATAAAATGTTTCTATATGGCATAACACTCTGTGGTTTTGCCTTGCTGGCATAAGTCAATTATGTTAAACTAAAAGGATTACTGACGCTAATGGAATCTATTACTCAGTTAGTACATGAATCAAACATAGTTGTTGGTTGCATTTGGAAAAAATGTCGGCATTATAGAATATGTGTCATCAAACCTACATAGGGAGTGGTGTCGCTCAAGGCATGTCAGATAAAAAAGTTTTGCCTTGCCGTCATAAGTTAATTATGTTAAGCTAAAAAGATTACTGATGCCATTAGAATCTATTACTTAATTAGTACATGAATCAGATATAGTTGTTGGTTGCATTTGGAAAAAATGTCGGCATTATAGAATATGTGTCATCAAACCTACATAGGGAGTGGTGTCGCTCAAGGCATGTCAGATAAAAAAGTTTTGCCTAGCCGTCATAAGTTAATTATGTTAAACTAAAAGGATTACTGATGCTAATGGAATCTATTACTTAATTAGTACATGCAACAAATATAGTGGTTGGTTGCATTTGGAAAAAATGTCGGCATTCTAGAATCAGATATAGTTGTTGGTTGCATTAGTACATGAAACATATAAGGTGGTTGGTAGCATTCGAAAAATGTCGACATTATAGAATATGTGTCATCAAACCTACATAGGGAGTGATGTCGCTCAAGGCATGTCAGATAAAAAAGTTTTGCCTTTGCCATCATAAGTTAATTATGCTTAACTAAAAAGATTACTGAAGCCATTTGTATGTATTACTAAATTAGTACATGAAACATATAAGGTGGTTGGTAGCATTCGAAAAATGTCGACATTATAGAATATGTGCCATAAAACCAATATGAAAAGTTTCTATATGGCATAACACTGTGTGGTTTTGCCTTCCCGGCATAAATCCATTATGTTAAACTAAAAAGATTACTGACGCTAATGGAATCTATTACTTAATTAGTACATGAAACAAATATAGTGGATGGTTGAACTTGGAAAAAATGTCGGCATTATAGAATATGTGTCATCAAACCTACATAGGGAGTGATGTCGCTCAAGGCATGTCAGATAAAAAAGTTTTGCCTTTGCCGTTGTCTGGTTACGCAGCCAAAACAACTGGAGCGACCTCGCAACTGATAAGAGCAGCATCTTAATTTTATCTTATAATACTCGCTCTGCAAAGCAAGTGCCTAAGTTTCGCTCTTAATAATTCATTTACATAGAGCTGCCGCTCTTCGCTGTAACGATCGTTTTATTGCCCTAGCTTTACTTATGCGAAGGCCTCGATGCTGCGCATCGAGTTAGTTAAGTCAGTTCGCTTCATGCATTTGGTACGCATCGGCCACTTGCATTACTCAAAATTATAACTAATAATTGTCTCTTCGCTAAAAGTGGCACGTACTAATTCGGGTTCGCTTGCCTATATATAAACTATTGTTCTTAAATAGTAAGCACAGACCAATTCGGGTTTGCCTGCTTCTCGTAACTAAGAAATATAAAACAATTTTGAACACAAAAAATAAATAGTTAATTATTTCTATTTGTGAAAGCTATTGAAAAAGCTCAATAGCGCAACATTTTGGTGACCCCGACGTGAATCTTATTTTTGTTGTAAGATTATTTGCTTTACATTAAAGCAATAATCTTAAAAGACATCACCTGGCATTTCGTTTTGTGCACTTTATATACATACATACTTATCGCCGTCGCTTTGCCTACTCTCTCGGTCGCTTAAAGTCTTTGCTCATTCGTGCGGTACTTATGTAAAAGCTATTGCCGTTGCTTCATTACATAGCTTGACACTTGCGTTCGCCGAAGTTCTTGTTGTACAACTATTGTTTTTTGAACGGTTTGCATGTACTAGCGATCACCGTTGTTAGTTACTCAGCTAGTTTCGCACGCGCTTTCTATCACGCTTCTAATGGCAAACGAAAATAATGCCTCTAGTGCAGTGCCCTCTGCAAACAGGGTGACCTTTCTGAAGCGCAAAGCCATCTCAATTTATGACAGTTTGCAAACACTTCGAAATGCTCTAACTAATTCGCCACTTAGTGCAATTGATGAGTGCGGTCTTAGTGTTAGGCTGAAGCAAATCGAGCGGCTTCAGACCTCATTTGATATTACTCACACTAGTCTCGAAGAACTAGACTTTGATGAAATCGGTAACCAATTGCGTGAGGACTTCGACGAGTTAGCAGTTTCTATGGAAATTTCGGTTCGGAGTGAAATTGCGAAACGTGTCTCAATATTGCCCTGCTCAACATTTCGCGACCAATCTGTGCTGCCCTCGCAGACAGTTAGAGCTAAGGCACCGCCAACATTACCCTCTATAAAGTTGCCTACGTTCAGTGGTGGTTACACAGAATGGGCCGACTTTTATTCTATGTTCACAACAGTCATAGAAAATCATCCTGACCTAGCAGATATCGAAAAGCTGCAGCATCTTCGTTCGTGCCTGAAGGATACAGCGCTGGACGCGATTCGATCATTGGAAATAACAAACGATAATTATGCCATAGCACTTAATTTATTGGAGAAAAGGTTTAATAATAGACGTTTGGTTTTTCAGGCACACATACTTGAGATATTGGGGCTCAAGAGGGTGGCAGGTGGATCGGCCGTGTCGCTAAGGGAGTTATCCGACCAATTCAACGCACATTTTCGCGCGTTAAAGAGCATGGGCAACTCCGAACAAATCGCTGGATGCATCATTGTGCAGATTATTTTACAAAAGCTGGACCCAATATCACAAGCCAAATGGGAAGAAAGGCTAGAGGATTCGTCGTTCGTCAACTTAATACCATCGTGGGAGCATATGGCTACGTTTCTGGAGCAGAGATGCCGAACAATGGAAACCGTAAATTTTGCTATGGCAAGCTATGCCCCTAGCCATCAGGTGGGAAAAACTAGAGCAATTAGATCGTCATTTATCGCCACTAACCACGACGCCCCTGTCTGCGTCTTTTGTGACAGCCCTGATCATAGTATATATAATTGTTCTCGATTTGGAAATTTGACCCCTGCATTACGGCTTAGGGAGGCAAAACGAGTTGCATTGTGCTTGAATTGCCTAAAGAAAGGTCATCAATTGCGATCATGCAGCTCTGGATGCTGTCGGACCTGCGGGGCGAAACATCATTCTCTGCTGCATTTAAACAATTCCGTATTTCCGTCTGGTCAGCTGACTGAGCCTGCAAATTCATCGCCGATAGCCCATGCCTCTTTCGCTAAGTCATCGCCATCTACCTCCACATCTCTTGTTGCCCAGTATTTTAGTAGTGATGTTGTCGTCTTGGCTACGGCTTTGATCTTTGTTAAAAATCGCTCCGGCACTTTGATACCTTGTCGTGCCCTTTTGGATTCTGGTTCTCAGCTTCACCTTATAACGTCGCGCCTTGCTCAACAGCTTCAGCTAAAGAAGCACAAGTCCTCCGCCATTGTCTCTGGTCTAGGAGATTCTCGTTTTGAAACAGAAGGAAACACGGTCACCATCACAATACAGTCTCAAGTCTCTGAATACTCAACATGCCTTACAGCTCTGGTAGCGCCTAACATAACTGATAGTCAACCGAGTTTTACTATCAACACGACGAATTGGAACATTCCCGATAACATAAAACTTGCAGATCCGTCTTTCTTTAAGCCTCAACGCGTGGACTTGCTACTTGGAGCTAGCCTGTTTTACGACCTTCTCAGCGTCGGCCAGATAAGGCTTCTCCCAGGACTACCGTGTCTTCAAAAAACACGGCTTGGTTGGGTAGTTTCTGGAGGCGGACCGCGCTTGAGTGGTTCTATGTTAATGGCAAAGCATACTGCGGGCAAACTTGAGTCAAGTTCTGAAGAACGTGCTGATGAATTGGTTCGAAGATTTTGGGAGATAGAATCCTGCTTGGAAAGTAAACCTACCACTTCAAAGGAAGAAAACATCTGTGAAGAACATTTCGTAAAGACTCATATCAGACTGCCTAGTGGCCAATATTCAGTTCGTTTACCCTTCAAGCGAAGTTTGGAATGTCTGGGGACGTCATACCAACAAGCCTTTCGTCGGTTCCTGACCCTGGAACGCAAACTACAAAATCGTCCAGATTTGAAGATTCAATATTCAAACTTTCTAAAGGAATATTTGGATCTTGGTCATATGTCGCCTGTTGCTCCAGAGTCTATAGGACTTTGTCAATACTTTCTTCCTCATCACTGTGTCTTTAAAGAAGACAGTTCAACGACAAAATTGCGAGTCGTTTTCGACGGCTCAGCAGCTACCTCGTCAGGTTATTCATTAAATGAAATATTGATGGCTGGACCTGTTATTCAAAGCTCGCTGTTTCATATCCTTCTTCGCTTTCGTAATTTCCCGATCGCCCTAACAGGAGATATTGGAAAAATGTATCGCTGCGTACGCGTTTCAGCACCGGATGATTCTCTCCAATGCATTCTGTGGCGAGACTCGCCAGAACAGGATATAAGGATTTTTAAGCTGGATACAGTTACATACGGAACAAAGCCAGCTTCATTCCTCTCTATCCGTGCTATGCATCAGCTGTCTATGGATGACGAAACCAATTTTCCAATTGGATCTCGGATTTTGCGGCGTGACTTCTACGTTGATGACCTCATTTCAGGGGGTGATTCAATTCAAGAAGCAAAGGAACTTCTTAATCAGACGGCTGGAATCTTGGCAAGTGGGGGCTTCAAGTTGCGAAAGTGGTGCTCAAACAATTCTGCTGTACTGAAAGGGATACCCGTAGAGGACAGAGAATCTTCCCTAAAGTTTGATGATGGTAGCGACATCACCAAAACTCTTGGACTCGCTTGGGACTCAGCGTCGGATCGATTGTTGTTTTCGTTTTCGTCCATTCAGCAGAGATCTAAACCATCCAAAAGGTCAATACTATCGACCATAGCTCGCTTGTATGACCCGCTTGGACTCATAGGGCCAGTAATTGCCAAGGCTAAAATCTTTATGCAGCAAATCTGGAAGGAGAAGCTTGAGTGGGACGAGAGCTTGCCATCATCACTGGCAACAGCTTGGCATGATCTTTGCTGCAGTTTTGAGAAGGCACAGTTGCTTAAATTTCCTCGTCTCGTGTCAATACCTGCAGCAGAGTTAGAAGTTCACGGTTTCTGCGACGCCAGCATCGAAGCATATGGGGCCTGTGCCTACGTCCTTTCTCGACGAACATCAGCCAGTTGTCAGCTGTTGTGTTCCAAATCGCGTGTAGCTCCTCTGAAAACAATCACAGTTCCAAAGCTAGAGCTCTGTGGTGCCGTCTTATTATCTAATCTCATGCGTGAGATATCTAAAATGAATCTGTTCAATGGAAAATTCTACTGTTGGTCGGATTCTTCTGTATGCCTTTCCTGGATAAGGACTGAGCCCTGCAAGCTCAATGTGTTTGTGGCTAATCGGGTCACAGCAGTTCAAGAGCTAACTAATGGCATGGAATGGCGTTACGTGCCTACTGCACTCAACCCGGCAGATATACTCTCGAGAGGATCTACGCCCAGTGAATTAGATCAATCGTCACTGTGGTTCAACGGCCAAGAATTTCTACTTAAAAACAAATTGGACTGGCCTGCCTCTTGCTTGTCAGAAAGGACAGAACTCGAACTTAAAAAAAGGGTCCTTATTGCGTCATCTCCCTTCGTTGATATAACTGTCACTTGTAAATACGTCAACTCATTTGATACAATGCAGCGTATATTCGGATACATTTATAAATTCATACACAGAAGCAGGCATCCTGGACTAACAGTGTCTGATATACAACATGGGACCCAACTCTTACTAAGGCTCGTCCAGAGAGCACACCTGTGGGAAGAGATCAAATCATTGCAATCGAGAAGAGTTGTTAAACCGTCCAGTTGTATCGCATCACTTAACCCTTTTTTGGATGATTTTGGAATTCTTAGAGTTGATGGGCGCTTAAAAAACTCTTCGCTGGATTTCGACTCTCGCCATCCAATAATTCTCCCGTCTCACCACCCCATCACAAACTCAGTCATCACACGGTTTCACAATCGGGACTTACACGCTGGTCCACGGGCACTTCTTGCTCATATTCGGTTGCAGTATTGGCCGATTGGTGGAAGGAAGACCGTATCCAAGGTGGTTGGAAAATGTGTGAGATGCTTTCGTGCCAAGCCTCGATTAATAGAGCATATAATGGGTGATCTGCCTAAAGAACGTTTGACTGCTTGTCGAGCCTTTGAAGTCTCTGGTGTTGACTATTGTGGACCATTTTTCTACAAGCCAGACGTACGAAATAAAGCTCCAGTCAAATGTTACATGGCTGTCTTCGTCTGCTTCGCGACCAAAGCGGTTTACCTGGAACTGGTCAAGGATCTGTCGACAGCTTCTTTCTTGAATGCGCTTAAGAGGTTTATATCGACTCGAGGCAGGCCATCTCAGATATGGTCGGATAACGCTACCAACTTTGTCGGCGCCAAAAACGAGCTTCTGGATCTCAAGCGTCTATTCATAAGTCGTAATCATATTGAGTCAGTGCATAATTTTTGCATGGCTGATTCCATTGATTGGAAATTTATACCTCCTCGTTCACCGCATTTTGGCGGCCTTTGGGAAGCAGCAGTGAAGACAGCGAAACATCATTTTTATCGTGCTGTTGGATCTTGTGTTCTCAACTTCGAAGAGTTTCGCACCCTAGTCTGCCACATAGCAGCGATAATTAATTCCAGGCCATTGTTTCCTCTTTCAGAAGATCCAGCAGATCTAGATGTGCTCACTCCAGCTCATTTCTTGATTGGTGGACCCAGCTCATCGTTCTTTGAACCTGATGTGACGCACCTTCAATTCAATCGTCTGGATGGTTGGCAACGCGTAACGTACCTCCAACAACTGTTTTGGTCTCGCTGGCGTGAAGAATACTTAACACTGCTTCAGCAGCGCTCCAAATGGCGTACTCCGAAACCAGGCCTATGCGTCAACGACATAGTCCTCGTAAAGGATGAAAATCTGCCGCCTCTAAGGTGGCCACTGGCGAGAATCACACAGTTAATCGTGGGAAAGGATAAAGTCGCTCGAGTAGCCATTTTGCGCACCGCAACAGGAGAAACGAGAAGAGCTGCAAACAAGCTATGCCTATTGCCCATCAGGGAATCTGTTGAAAGCCCATGCCTTCCAACGGGGGGAGAATGTCTGGTTACGCAGCCAAAACAACTGGAGCGACCTCGCAACTGATAAGAGCAGCATCTTAATTTTATCTTATAATACTCGCTCTGCAAAGCAAGTGCCTAAGTTTCGCTCTTAATAATTCATTTACATAGAGCTGCCGCTCTTCGCTGTAACGATCGTTTTATTGCCCTAGCTTTACTTATGCGAAGGCCTCGATGCTGCGCATCGAGTTAGTTAAGTCAGTTCGCTTCATGCATTTGGTACGCATCGGCCACTTGCATTACTCAAAATTATAACTAATAATTGTCTCTTCGCTAAAAGTGGCACGTACTAATTCGGGTTCGCTTGCCTATATATAAACTATTGTTCTTAAATAGTAAGCACAGACCAATTCGGGTTTGCCTGCTTCTCGTAACTAAGAAATATAAAACAATTTTGAACACAAAAAATAAATAGTTAATTATTTCTATTTGTGAAAGCTATTGAAAAAGCTCAATAGCGCAACAGCCGTCATAAGTTAATTATGCTTAACTAAAAAGATTACTGAAGCCAATTGTATGTATTACTAAATTAGTACATGAAACATATAAGGTGCTTGGTTGCATTTGGAAAAAATGTCGACATTATAGAATATGTGTCATAAAACCTACATAGGGAGTGGTGTCGCTCAAGGCATGTCAGATAAAAAAGTTTTGCCTTGCCGTCATAGGTTAATTATGTTAAACTAAAATGATTACTGATGCCATTAGAATCTATTACTTAATTAGTACATGAATCAGACAAAGTTGTTGGTTGCATTCGGAAAAAATGTCGACATTATAGAATATGTGTCATAAAACCTATATAAAAAGTTTCTATATGGCATAACACTGTGTGGTTTTGCCTTGCCGGCATAAGTCAATTATGTTAAACTAAAAGGATTACTGACGCTAATGGAATCTATTACTTAATTAGTACTTGCAACAAATATAGTGGTTGGTTGCATTTGGAAAAAATGTCGGCATTATAGAATATGTGTCATCAAACCCACATAGTGGGTGTCGCTCAAGGCATGTCAGATAAAAAAGTTTTGCCTTGCCGTCATAAGTTAATTATGTTAAACTAAAAGGATTACTGACGCTAATGGAATCTATTACTTAATTAGTACATGCAACAAATTTAGTGGTTGGTTGCATTTGGAAAAAATGTCGGCGTTATAGAATATGTGTCATCAAACCTACATGGGGAGTGGCGTCGCTCAAGGCATATCAGATAAAAATGTTTTGCTTTGCCGGCATAAGTTAATTATTTTTAACTAAAAAGATTACTGATGCCATTAGAATGTATTACTTAATTAGTAAGTGAAACATATAAGGTGGTTGCTTGCATTCGGAAAAAATGTCGACATTATAGAATATGTGTCATTAAACCTATATAAAATGTTCCTATATGGCATAACACTGTGCCTTGCCGTTATAAGTTAATTATGTTAAACTAAAAGGATTACTGACGCTAATGGAATCTATTACTTAATTAGTACATGCAACAAATATAGTGGTTGGTTGCATTTGGAAAAAATGTCGGCATTATAGAATATGTGTCATCAAACCGACATAGGGAGTGGTGTCGCTCAAGGCATGTCAGATAAAAAATTTTTGCCTTGCCGTCATGAGTCAATTATGTTTAACTAAAAAGATTACTGAAACTAATAGAATGTATTACTAAATTAGTACATGAAACAAATAAGTTGGTTGGTAGCATTCGGAAAAAATGTCGACATTATAGAATATGTGCCATAAAAC
Organism: Drosophila novamexicana; assembly: GCF_003285875.2. Lineage (NCBI taxonomy): Eukaryota > Metazoa > Arthropoda > Insecta > Diptera > Drosophilidae > Drosophila > Drosophila novamexicana. The sequence continues at coordinate 29,714 of NW_020825012.1, read as the reverse complement.
CAATATGAAAAGTTTCTATATGGCATAACACTGTGTGGTTTTGCCTTCCCGGCATAAATCCATTATGTTAAACTAAAAAGATTACTGACGCTAATGGAATCTATTACTCAATTAGTACATGAATCAAACATGGTTGTTGGTTGCATTTGGAAAAAATGTCGGCATTATAGAATATGTGCCATCAAACCTACATAGGGAGTGATGTCGCTCAAGGCATGTCAGATAAAAAAGTTTTGCCTTTGCCGTCATAAGTTAATTATGCTTAACTAAAAAGATTACTGAAGCCAATTGTATGTATTACTAAATTAGTACATGAAACATATAAGGTGCTTGGTTGCATTTAAAAAAAATGTCGACATTATAGAATATGTGTCATAAAACCTACATAGGGAGTGGTGTCGCTCAAGGCATGTCAGGTAAAAAAGTCTTGCCTTGCCGTCATAGGTTAATTATGTTAAACTAAAATGATTACTGATGCCATTAGAATCTATTACTTAATTAGTACATGAATCAGACATAGTTGTTGGTTGCAATCGAAAAAAATGTCGACATTATAGAATATGTGTCATAAAACCTATATAAAAAGTTTCTATATGGCATAACACTGTGTGGTTTTGCCTTGCTGGCATAAGTTAATTATGTTAAACTAAAAGGATTACTGACGCTAATGGAATCTATTACTCAGTTAGTACATGAATCAAATATAGTTGTTGGTTGCATTTGGATAAAATGTCGGCATTATAGAATATGTGTCATCAAATCTACATAGGGAGTGGTGTCGCTCAAGGCATGTCAGATAAAAAAGTTTTGCCTTGCCGTCATAAGTTAATTATGTTAAACTAAAAAGATTACTGATGCCATTAGAATCTATTACTTAATTAGTACATGCAACAAATATAGTGATTGGTTGCATTTGGAAAAAATGTCGGCATTCTAGAATATGTGTCATCAAACCTACATAGGGAGTGATGTCGCTCAAGGCATGTCAGATAAAAAAGTTTTGCTATTGAAATCATAAGTTAATTATGCTTAACTAAAAAGATTACTGAAGCCATTTGTATGTATTACTAAATTAGTACATGAAACATATAAAGGTGTTGGTAGCATTCGAAAAATGTCGACATTATAGAATATGTGTCATAAAACCTATATAAAATGTTTCTATATGGCATAACACTCTGTGGTTTTGCCTTGCTGGCATAAGTCAATTATGTTAAACTAAAAGGATTACTGACGCTGATGGAACCTATTACTCAGTTAGTACATGAATCAAACATAGTGGTTGGTTGCATTTGGAAAAAATGTCGGCTTTATAGAATTTGTGTCATCAAACCTACTTAGGGAGTGGTGTCGCTCAAGGCATATCAGATAAAAAAGTTTTGCCTTGCCGTCATAGGTTAATTATGTTAAGCTAAAAAGATTACTGATGCCATTAGAATCTATTACTTAATTAGTACATGAATCGGATATAGTTGTTGGTTGTATTTGGAAAAAATGTCGGCATTATAGAATATGTGTCATAGAACCAATATAAAAAGTTTCTATATGGCATAACACGGTGTGGTTTTGCCTTGCCGGCATAAGTCAATTATGTTAAACTAAAAGGATTACTGACGCTAATGGAATCTATTACTCAATTAGTACATGAATCAAACATAGTTGTTGGTCAATTATGTTAAACTAAAAGGATTACTGACGCTAATGGAATCTATTACTCAATTAGTACATGAATCAAACATAGTTGTTGGTTGCATTTGGAAAAAATGTCGGCATTATAGAATATGTCTCATAAAACCAATATAAAAAGTTTCTATATGGCATAACTCTGTGTGGTTTTGCCTTGCCGGCATAAGTTAATTATGTTAAACTAAAAGGATTACTGACGCTAATGGAATCTATTACTCAATTAGTACATTAATCAGATATAGTTGTTGGTTGCATTCGGAAAAAATGTCGACATTATAGAATATGTGTCATAAAACCAATATAAAAAGTTTCTATATGGCATAACACTGTGTGGTTTTGCCTTGCCGGCATAAGTCAATTATGTTAAACTAAAAGGATTACTGACGCTAATGGAATCTATTACTCAATTAGTACATGAATCAAACATAGTTGTTGGTCAATTATGTTAAACTAAAAGGATTACTGACGCTAATGGAATCTATTACTCAATTAGTACATGAATCAAACATAGTTGTTGGTTGCATTTGGAAAAAATGTCGGCATTATAGAATATGTGTCATAAAACCAATATAAAAAGTTTCTATATGGCATAACACTGTGTGGTTTTGCGTTGCCGGCATAAGTTAATTATGTTAAACTAAAAGGATTACTGACGCTAATGGAATCTATTACTCAATTAGTACATTAATCAGATATAGTTGTTGGTTGCATTCGGAAAAAATGTCGGCATTATAGAATACGTGTCATAAAACCAATATAAAAAGTTTCTATATGGCATAACTCTGTGTGGTTTTGCCTTGCCGGCATAAGTCAATTATGTTAAACTAAAAGGATTACTGACGCTAATGGAATCTATTACTCAATTAGAACATGAATCAAATATAGTTGTTGGTCAATTATGTAATGGAATCTATTACTCAATTAGTACATGAATCAAACATAGTTGTTGGTTGCATTTGGAAAAAATGTCGGCATTATAGAATATGTGTCATCAAACCTACATAGGGAGTGGTGTCGCTCAAGGCATGTCAGATAAAAAAGTTTTGCCTAGCCGTCATAAGTTAATTATGTTAAACTAAAAGGATTACTGACGCTAATGGAATCTATTACTTAATTAGTACATGCAACAAATATAGTGATTGGTTGCATTTGGAAAAAATGTCGGCATTCTAGAATATGTGTCATGAAACCTACATAGGGAGTGGTGTCGCTCAAGGCATGTCAGATAAAAAAGTTTTGCCTTTGCCGTCATAAGTTAATTATGCTTAACTAAAAAGATTACTGAAGCCATTTGTATGTATTACTAAATTAGTACATGAAACATATAAGGTGGTTGGTAGCATTCGAAAAATGTCGACATTATAGAATATGTGTCATAAAACCTATATAAAATGTTTCTATATGGCATAACACTCTGTGGTTTTGCCTTGCTGGCATAAGTCAATTATGTTAAACTAAAAGGATTATTGACGCTAATGGAATCTATTACTCAATTAGTACATGAATCAAATATAGTTGTTGGTCAATTATGTTAAACTAAGAGGATTACTGACGCTAATGGAATCTATTACTTAATTGGTACATTTATCAGATATAGTTGTTGGTTGCATTCGGAAAAAATGTCGACATTATAGAATATGTGTCATAAAACCAATATAAAAAGTTTCTATATGGCATAACTCTGTGTGGTTTTGCCTTGCCGGCATAAGTCAATTATGTTAAACTAAAAGGATTACTGACGCTAATGGAATCTATTACTCAATTAGTACATTAATCAAATATAGTTGTTGGTCAATTATGTTAAACTAAAAGGATTACTGACGCTAATGGAATCTATTACTCAATTAGTACATGAATCAAACATAGTTGTTGGTTGCATTTGGAAAAAATGTCGGCATTATAGAATATGTGTCATCAAACCTACATAGGGAGTGGTGTCGCTCAAGGCATATCAGATAAAAAAGTTTTGCCTAGCCGTCATAAGTTAATTATGTTAAACTAAAAGGATTACTGACGCTAATGGAATTTGATACTTAATTAGTACATGCAACAGATATAGTGGTTGGTTGTATTTGGAAAAAATGTCGGCATTCTAGAATATGTGTCATCAAACCTACATAAGGAGTGATGTCGCTCAAGGCATGTCAGATAAAAAAGTTTTGCCTTTGCCGTCATAAGTTAATTATGCTTAACTAAAAAGATTACTGATGCCATATGTATGTATTACTAAATAAGTACATGAAACATATAAGGTGGTTGGTTGCATTCGGAAAAAATGTCGACATTATAGAATATGTGTCATAAAACCAATATAAAAAGTTTCTATATGGCATAACACTGTGTGGTTTTGCCTTGCCGGCATAAGTCAATTATGTTAAACTAAAAGGATTACTGACGCTAATGGAATCTATTACTTAATTAGTACTTGCAACAAATATAGTGGTTGGTTGCATTTGGAAAAAATGTCGGCATTATAGAATATGTGTCATCAAACCCACATAGTGGGTGTCGCTCAAGGCATGTCAGATAAAAAAGTTTTGCCTTGCCGTCATAAGTTAATTATGTTAAACTAAAAGGATTACTGACGCTAATGGAATCTATTACTTAATTAGTACATGCAACAAATTTAGTGGTTGGTTGCATTTGGAAAAAATGTCGGCGTTATAGAATATGTGTCATCAAACCTACATGGGGAGTGGCGTCGCTCAAGGCATATCAGATAAAAAAGTTTTGCTTTGCCGTCATAAGTTAATTATTTTTAACTAAAAAGATTACTGATGCCATTAGAATGTATTACTTAATTAGTACATGAAACATATAAGGTGGTTGGTTGCATTCGGAAAAAATGTCGACATTATAGAATATGTGTCATTAAACCTATATAAAATGTTCCTATATGGCATAACACTGTGCCTTGCCGTTATAAGTTAATTATGTTAAACTAAAAGGATTACTGACGCTAATGGAATCTATTACTTAATTAGTACATGCAACAAATATAGTGGTTGGTTGCATTTGAAAAAATTTCGGCATTATAGAATATGTGTCATCAAACCGACATAGGGAGTGGTGTCGCTCAAGGCATGTCAGATAAAAAATTTTTGCCTTGCCGTCATGAGTCAATTATGTTTAACTAAAAAGATTACTGAAACTAATAGAATGTATTACTAAATTAGTACATGAAACAAATAAGGTGGTTGGTAGCATTCGGAAAAAATGTCGACATTATAGAATATGTGCCATGAAACCAATATGAAAATTTTCTATATGGCATAACACTGTGTGGTTTTGCCTTCCCGGCATAAATCCATTATGTTAAACTAAAAAGATTACTGACGCTAATGGAATCTATTACTTAATTAGTACATGAAACAAATATAGTGGTTGGTTGCATTTGGAAAAAATGTCGGCATTATAGAATATGTGTCATCAAACCCACATAGTGGGTGTCGCTCAAGGCATGTCAGATAAAAAAGTTTTGCCTTGCCGTCATAAGTTAATTATGTTAAACTAAAAGGATTACTGACGCTAATGGAATCTATTACTTAATTAGTACATGCAACAAATTTAGTGGTTGGTTGCATTTGGAAAAAATGTCGGCATTATAAAATATGTGTCATTAAACCTACATAGGGAGTGGTGTCGCTCAAGGCATGTCAGATAAAAAAGTTTTGCCTTTGCCGTCATACGTTAATTATGTTTAACTAAAAAGATTACTGAAGCCATTTGTATGTATTACTAAATTAGTACATGAAACATATAAGGTGGTTGGTAGCATTCGAAAAATGTCGACATTATAGAATATGTGTCATAAAACCTATATAAAATGTTTCTATATGGCATAACACTGTGTGGTTTTGCCTTGCCGGCATAAGTCAATTATGTTAAATTAAAAGGATTACTGACGCTAATGGAGTCTATTACTCAATTAGTACATGATTCAAACATGGTTGTTGGTTGCATTTGGAAAAAATGTCGGCATTATAGAATATGTGACATCAAACCTACGTAGGGAGTGATGTCGCTCAAGGCATGTCAGATAAAAAAGTTTTGCCTTTGCCGTCATAAGTTAATTATGCTTAACTAAAAAGATTACTGAAGCCATTTGTATGTATTACTAAATTAGTACATGAAACATATAAGGTGCTTGGTTGCATTTGGAAAAAATGTCGACATTATAGAATATGTGTCATAAAACCTACATAGGGAGTGGTGTCGCTCAAGGCATGTCAGATAAAAAAGTTTTGCCTTGCCGTCATAGGTTAATTATGTTAAACTAAAATGATTACTGATGCCATTAGAATCTATTACTTAATTAGTACATGAATCAGACATAGTTGTTGGTTGCATTTGGAAAAAATGTCGGCATTATAGAATATGTGTCATCAAACCTACATAGGGAGTGGTGTCGCTCAAGGCATGTCAGATAAAAAAGTTTTGCTTTGCCGTCATATGTTAATTATGTTAAACTAAAAAGATTACTGATGCCATAAGAATCTATTACTTAATTAGTACATGAATCAGACATAGTTGTTGGTTGCATTCGGAAAAAATGTCGATATTATAGAATATGTGTCAGAAAACCTATATAAAATGTTTCTATATGGCAAAGCACTGTGTGGTTTTCATTGCTGGCATAAGTCGATTATGCTAAACTAAAAGGAATACTGACGCTAATGGAATCTATTACTCAATTAGTACATGAATCAAACATAGTTGTTGGTTGCATTTGGAAAAAATGTTGGCATTATAGAATATGTGTCATCAAACCTACATAGGGAGTGGTGTCGCTCAAGGCATGTCAGATAACAAAGTTTTGCCTTTCCGTCATAAGTTAATTATGTTAAACTAAAATGATTACTGATGCCATTAGAATCTATTACTTAATTAGTACATGAATCAGACATAGTTGTTGGTTGCATTCGGAAAAAATGTCGACATTATAGAATATGTGTCATAAAACCTATATAAAAAGTTTCTATATGGCATAACACTGTGTGGTTTTGCCTTGCCGGCATAAGTCAATTATGTTAAACTAAAAAGATTAATGACGCTAATAAAATCTATTACTCAATTAGTAAATGCATCAAACATAGTTGTTGGTTGCATTTGGAAAAAATGTCGGCATTATAGAATATGTGTCATCAAACCTACATAGGGAGTGGTGTCGCTCAAGGCATGTCAGATAAAAAAGTTTTGCCTTGCCGTCATGAGTCAATTATGTTTAACTAAAAAGATTACTGAAACTAATAGAATGTATTACTAAATTAGTACATGAAACATATAAGGTGGTTGGTTGCATTCGGAAAAAATGTCGACATTATAGAATATGTGTCATAAAACCAATATAAAAAGTTTCTATATGGCATAACACTGTGTGGTTTTGCCTTGCCGGCATAAGTCAATTATGTTAAACTAAAAGGATTACTGACGCTAATGGAATCTATTACTTAATTAGTACTTGCAACAAATATAGTGGTTGGTTGCATTTGGAAAAAATGTCGGCATTATAGAATATGTGTGATCAAACCCACATAGTGGGTGTCGCTCAAGGCATGTCAGATAAAAAAGTTTTGCCTTGCCGTCATAAGTTAATTATGTTAAACTAAAAGGATTACTGACGCTAATGGAATCTATTACTTAATTAGTACATGCAACAAATTTAGTGGTTGGTTGCATTTGGAAAAAATGTCGGCGTTATAGAATATGTGTCATCAAACCTACATGGGGAGTGATGTCGCTCAAGGCATATCAGATAAAAAAGTTTTGCTTTGCCGTCATAAGTTAATTATTTTTAACTAAAAAGATTACTGATGCCATTAGAATGTATTACTTAATTAGTACATGAAACATATAAGGTGGTTGGTTGCATTCGGAAAAAATGTCGACATTATAGAATATGTGTCATTAAACCTATATAAAATGTTCCTATATGGCATAACACTGTGCCTTGCCGTTATAAGTTAATTATGTTAAACTAAAAGGATTACTGACGCTAATGGAATCTATTACTTAATTAGTACATGCAACAAATATAGTGGTTGGTTGCATTTGAAAAAATTTCGGCATTATAGAATATGTGTCATCAAACCGACATAGGGAGTGGTGTCGCTCAAGGCATGTCAGATAAAAAATTTTTGCCTTGCCGTCATGAGTCAATTATGTTTAACTAAAAAGATTACTGAAACTAATAGAATGTATTACTAAATTAGTACATGAAACAAATAAGGTGGTTGGTAGCATTCGGAAAAAATGTCGACATTATAGAATATGTGCCATGAAACCAATATGAAAAGTTTCTATATGGCATAACACTGTGTGGTTTTGCCTTCCCGGCATAAATCCATTATGTTAAACTAAAAAGATAACTGACGCTAATGGAATCTATTACTTAATTAGTACATGAAACAAATATAGTGGTTGGTTGAATTTGGAAAAAATGTCGGCATTATAAAATATGTGTCATTAAACCTACATAGGGAGTGGTGTCGCTCAAGGCATGTCAGATAAAAAAGTTTTGCCTTTGCCGTCATAAGTTAATTATGTTTAACTAAAAAGATTACTGAAGCCATTTGTATGTATTACTAAATTAGTACATGAAACAAATAAGGTGGTTGGTAGCATTCGAAAAATGTCGACATTATAGAATATGTGTCATAAAACCTATATAAAATGTTTCTATATGGCATAACACTGTGTGGTTTTGCCTTGCCGGCATAAGTCAATTATGTTAAATTAAAAGGATTACTGACGCTAATGGAATCTATTACTCAATTAGTACATGATTCAAACATGGTTGTTGGTTGCATTTGGAAAAAATGTCGGCATTATAGAATATGTGACATCAAACCTACGTAGGGAGTGATGTCGCTCAAGGCATGTCAGATAAAAAAGTTTTGCCTTTGCCGTCATAAGTTAATTATGCTTAACTAAAACGATTAGTGAAGCCATTTGTATGTATTACTAAATTAGTACATGAAACATATAAGGTGCTTGGTTGCATTTGGAAAAAATGTCGACATTATAGAATATGTGTCATAAAACCTACATAGGGAGTGGTGTCGCTCAAGGCATGTCAGATAAAAAAGTTTTGCCTTGCCGTCATAGGTTAATTATGTTAAACTAAAATGATTACTGATGCCATTAGAATCTATTACTCAATTAGTACATGAATCAGACATAGTTGTTGGTTGCATTTGGAAAAAATGTCGGCATTATAGAATATGTGTCATCAAACCTACATAGGGAGTGGTGTCGCTCAAGGCATGTCAGATAAAAAAGTTTTGCTTTGCCGTCATATGTTAATTACGTTAAACTAAAAAGATTACTGATGCCATAAGAATCTACTACTTAATTAGTACATGAATCAGACATAGTTGTTGGTTGCATTCGGAAAAAATGTCGATATTATAGAATATGTGTCAGAAAACCTATATAAAATGTTTCTATATGGCAAAGCACTGTGTGGTTTTCATTGCTGGCATAAGTCGATTATGCTAAACTAAAAGGAATACTGACGCTAATGGAATCTATTACTCAATTAGTACATGAATCAAAAAATGTTGGCATTATAGAATATGTGACATCAAACCTACGTAGGGAGTGGTGTCGCTCAAGGCATGTCAGATAAAAAAGTTTTGCCTTGCCGTCATAGGTTAATTATGTTAAACTAAAATGATTACTGATGCCATTAGAATCTATTACTCAATTAGTACATGAATCAGACATAGTTGTTGGTTGCATTTGGAAAAAATGTCGGCATTATAGAATATGTGTCATCAAACCTACATAGGGAGTGGTGTCGCTCAAGGCATGTCAGATAAAAAAGTTTTGCTTTGCCGTCATATGTTAATTATGTTAAACTAAAAAGATTACTGATGCCATAAGAATCTACTACTTAATTAGTACATGAATCAGACATAGTTGTTGGTTGCATTCGGAAAAAATGTCGATATTATAGAATATGTGTCAGAAAACCTATATAAAATGTTTCTATATGGCAAAGCACTGTGTGGTTTTCATTGCTGGCATAAGTCGATTATGCTAAACTAAAAGGAATACTGACGCTAATGGAATCTATTACTCAATTAGTACATGAATCAAACATAGTTGTTGGTTGCATTTGGAAAAAATGTTGGCATTATAGAATATGTGTCATCAAACCTACATAGGGAGTGGTGTCGCTCAAGGCATGTCAGATAACAAAGTTTTGCCTTTCCGTCATAAGTTAATTATGTTAAACTAAAATGATTACTGATGCCATTAGAATCTATTACTTAATTAGTACATGAATCAGACATAGTTGTTTGTTGCATTCGGAAAAAATGTCGACATTATAGAATATGTGTCATAAAACCTATATAAAAAGTTTCTATATGGCATAACACTGTGTGGTTTTGATTTGCCGGCATAAGTCAATTATGTTAAATTAAAAGGATTACTGACGCTAATGGAATCTATTACTCAATTAGTACATGAATCAAACATAGTTGTTGGTTGCATTTGGAAAAAATGTCGGCATTATAGAATATGTGTCATCAAACCTACATAGGGAGTGGTGTCGCTCAAGGCATGTCAGATAAAAAAGTTTTGCCTTGCCGTCATGAGTCAATTATGTTTAACTAAAAAGATTACTGAAACTAATAGAATGTATTACTAAATTAGTACATGAAACATATAAGGTGGTTGGTTGCATTCGGAAAAAATGTCGACATTATAGAATATGTGTCATAAAACCAATATAAAAAGTTTCTATATGGCATAACACTGTGTGGTTTTGCCTTGCCGGCATAAGTCAATTATGTTAAACTAAAAGGATTACTGGCGCTAATGGAATCTATTACTTAATTAGTACTTGCAACAAATATAGTGGTTGGTTGCATTTGGAAAAAATGTCGGCATTATAGAATATGTGTGATCAAACCCACATAGTGGGTGTCGCTCAAGGCATGTCAGATAAAAAAGTTTTGCCTTGCCGTCATAAGTTAATTATGTTAAACTAAAAGGATTACTGACGCTAATGGAATCTATTACTTAATTAGTACATGCAACAAATTTAGTGGTTGGTTGCATTTGGAAAAAATGTCGGCGTTATAGAATATGTGTCATCAAACCTACATGGGGAGTGATGTCGCTCAAGGCATATCAGATAAAAAAGTTTTGCTTTGCCGTCATAAGTTAATTATTTTTAACTAAAAAGATTACTGATGCCATTAGAATGTATTACTTAATTAGTACATGAAACATATAAGGTGGTTGGTTGCATTCGGAAAAAATGTCGACATTATAGAATATGTGTCATTAAACCTATATAAAATGTTCCTATATGGCATAACACTGTGCCTTGCCGTTATAAGTTAATTATGTTAAACTAAAAGGATTACTGACGCTAATGGAATCTATTACTTAATTAGTACATGCAACAAATATAGTGGTTGGTTGCATTTGAAAAAATTTCGGCATTATAGAATATGTGTCATCAAACCGACATAGGGAGTGGTGTCGCTCAAGGCATGTCAGATAAAAAATTTTTGCCTTGCCGTCATGAGTCAATTATGTTTAACTAAAAAGATTACTGAAACTAATAGAATGTATTACTAAATTAGTACATGAAACAAATAAGGTGGTTGGTAGCATTCGGAAAAAATGTCGACATTATAGAATATGTGCCATAAAACCAATATGAAAAGTTTCTATATGGCATAACACTGTGTGGTTTTGCCTTCCCGGCATAAATCCATTATGTTAAACTAAAAAGATTACTGACGCTAATGGAATCTATTACTTAATTAGTACATGAAACAAATATAGTGGTTGGTTGAATTTGGAAAAAATGTCGGCATTATAAAATATGTGTCATTAAACCTACATAGGGAGTGGTGTCGCTCAAGGCATGTCAGATAAAAAAGTTTTGCCTTTGCCGTCATAAGTTAATTATGTTTAACTAAAAAGATTACTGAAGCCATTTGTATGTATTACTAAATTAGTACATGAAACATATAAGGTGGTTGGTAGCATTCGAAAAATGTCGACATTATAGAATATGTGTCATAAAACCTATATAAAATGTTTCTATATGGCATAACACTGTGTGGTTTTGCCTTGCCGGCATAAGTCAATTATGTTAAATTAAAAGGATTACTGACGCTAATGGAATCTATTACTCAATTAGTACATGATTCAAACATGGTTGTTGGTTGCATTTGGAAAAAATGTCGGCATTATAGAATATGTGACATCAAACCTACGTAGGGAGTGATGTCGCTCAAGGCATGTCAGATAAAAAAGTTTTGCCTTTGCCGTCATAAGTTAATTATGCTTAACTAAAAAGATTAGTGAAGCCATTTGTATGTATTACTAAATTAGTACATGAAACATATAAGGTGCTTGGTTGCATTTGGAAAAAATGTCGACATTATAGAATATGTGTCATAAAACCTACATAGGGAGTGGTGTCGCTCAAGGCATGTCAGATAAAAAAGTTTTGCCTTGCCGTCATAGGTTAATTATGTTAAACTAAAATGATTACTGATGCCATTAGAATCTATTACTTAATTAGTACATGAATCAGACATAGTTGTTGGTTGCATTTGGAAAAAATGTCGGCATTATAGAATATGTGTCATCAAACCTACATAGGGAGTGGTGTCGCTCAAGGCATGTCAGATAAAAAAGTTTTGCTTTGCCGTCATATGTTAATTACGTTAAACTAAAAAGATTACTGATGCCATAAGAATCTACTACTTAATTAGTACATGAATCAGACATAGTTGTTGGTTGCATTCGGAAAAAATGTCGATATTATAGAATATGTGTCAGAAAACCTATATAAAATGTTTCTATATGGCAAAGCACTGTGTGGTTTTCATTGCTGGCATAAGTCGATTATGCTAAACTAAAAGGAATACTGACGCTAATGGAATCTATTACTCAATTAGTACATGAATCAAAAAATGTTGGCATTATAGAATATGTGTCATCAAACCTACATAGGGAGTGGTGTCGCTCAAGGCATGTCAGATAACAAAGTTTTGCCTTTCCGTCATAGGTTAATTATGTTAAACTAAAATGATTACTGATGCCATTAGAATCTATTACTTAATTAGTACATGAATCAGACATAGTTGTTGGTTGCATTCGGAAAAAATGTCGACATTATAGAATATGTGTCATAAAACCTATATAAAAAGTTTCTATATGGCATAACACTGTGTGGTTTTGATTTGCCGGCATAAGTCAATTATGTTAAATTAAAAGGATTACTGACGCTAATGGAATCTATTACTCAATTAGTACATGAATCAGACATAGTTGTTGGTTGCATTTGGAAAAAATGTCGGCATTATAGAATATGTGTCATCAAACCTACATAGGGAGTGGTGTCGCTCAAGGCATGTCAGATAAAAAAGTTTTGCTTTGCCGTCATATGTTAATTATGTTAAACTAAAAAGATTACTGATGCCATAAGAATCTACTACTTAATTAGTACATGAATCAGACATAGTTGTTGGTTGCATTCGGAAAAAATGTCGACATTATAGAATATGTGTCATAAAACCTATATAAAATGTTTCTATATGGTATAACACTCTGTGGTTTTGCCTTGCTGGCATTAGTCAATTATGTTAAACTAAAAGGATTACTGACGCTAATGGAATCTATTACTCAATTAGTACATGAATCAAACATAGTTGTTGGTTGCATTTGGAAAAAATGTCGGCATTATAGAATATGTGTCATCAAACCTACATAGGGAGTGGTGTCGCTCAAGGCATGTCAGATAAAAAAGTTTTGCCTTTGCCGTCATAAGTTAATTATGTTTAACTAAAAAGATTACTGAAGCCATTTGTATGTATTACTAAATTAATACATTTTTTTTTTTTTTTTTTTTTGTTTTCCCTTTTTTTTATTGATTTAATACTATCCTTCGTGGACAACCATTAAATTGTATAATTATAAACTTAGCTTATGTGTATTTCATGTATTGAACTTAGTATAGCTGTTGTTCTTAGAGAGAGTTAAATGGCTATGTTATTCCATGACAGAAGGTCAAATGGCTATATTGTCCCATGGGAGATCCAGTGGGTGGGCTCTGCAGAGTCTTCTCCTTTGTTGTCTGTTGTCTAGCAGACAAATGGTTAGTGTGTTTGGATGGTTGTGTAATCGATTGATATATCGTCTGCTGCTTTTGGCAATTTCGTCTTTTACCCAGGGGAACTTGAGAACATCGTGGATAGTGGCGTTATCATGATATATATGTGCGTTTGTAGCGATGCGTAATGATTTGTTTTCGAATGTTTGGATGATCCGGATATTGGACTTGCTGGCTGTACCCCAGAGCTGGATTCCATAGGTCCAGATTGGTCTGATGATCGCCTTGTAGGTCAGAATCTTGGAGGACGTGGAAAGCCTTGATCTCCTGCCCATAAGCCAGTAGTAGGCTTTTAGTCGCTGCTCACACTGGTTTCGCTTTTTTATTAGGTGTGCTCTCCAGGTGAGTTTCCTGTCTAGCGTTATTCCCAGATATTTAGGATTGGGTTCTTCTGGTATTGTGACTCCGTCTAGTTGAACTGGTGGACAGTTACCCGAGCGGAGTGCAAAGGTTGTCGCAGTTGACTTGTCGCCATTGACTGTAATGTTCCACCGCTTTTGCCAGTCGTTGACGAGGTTCAATTGCATCTGCATCAGTGAGCTAGCTTCGCCAGGTGATTCCGAGATGGTGAGAAATGCCGTGTCGTCGGCGTACGTGGCAACGCGCACGTTTGGGTTCCCAGTGACGGGCAAGTCAGCTGTGTATACGTTATAGAGCAGCGGACCCAGCACACTTCCTTGAGGGACACCAGCATGAATGTGTTTGGTGTTGGACACTGCTTCCCCGCATTTAACTCGGAATGTTCGGTTCTCCAGATATGAAGCAAGAAACAAGAAGTAGGCGTGTGGGAGGTTAGCCTTGAGCTTTTGCAGGAGCCCAGGATGCCAAACTCTGTCAAAGGCTTGTTTGACATCGAGGAATACGGCGTAGCAATATTTTTTCTCCTCAAACGCGTCGAGGATAGTTTGAACAACTCTGTGGCATTGTTCCGGAGTTCCGTGACAGCGCCTGAAGCCAAATTGGTGATCCGGGATCAGACCGGCCTCGTCCAATACTGACAAAACTCTACTCAAAAATACTCTTTCTAGTATCTTGGAGAGCGCTGGCAGTAAACTAATCGGGCGATAGGAGGCCAGATTAGCTTCAGGTTTACCATGCTTAGGTATCATTACTACTTGCGCACTTTTCCATTGCGCTGGGAAGTAGCCGATTTCCATGCATCTGTTATATATTTTGGTGATGAACGAGATGCTTCTTTGCGGTAGTAGCTTTAATGCCATTGCATTGATACCATCATCGCCTGGGGCTTTTTTGTTGTTTAGCGCAGTTATGTATTCCGCTATCTCCTCTTCATGTACCGGGGGAATCGTTTCCGTTCCTTCGGGCGGTACACTTAGCTGGTGTGCAGTTTCAACTGCTTCGTCTGGCGTGCACCTGCTGAAAGGGGTGAATACAGTTTCTAAGTGTTCGGCAAAAGCATTGCCTCTGTCAGTTTCCGTTCTACACCAACTGCCATCAGTTTTTCTTACTGGGTTGATTCTTTTCTGTGGCTTTTTAATGTGCTTGGTTACTTGCCACAGATTGTGTTGTGAGTCGTTAGGGGCAAACTGCGTGAGAAAACTATCTAGGGCATCTTTTCTCAGAATCTTGAGTGTCTCTTTCAGTTCCTTGGTGATTCTATTTAGGACTGTCTTGTCCCTCGGGTTCCTGGACAGGAACCAGACCCGCCTCAGACGCCTTTTTTCAGCAAGCAGCTCGGCCACTTGTTGTGACCAGAGGTGAACGTCTCTATTTTCAACTCTGGGCCGGTTTGAGAGTCTTGGCGCCGCATGTGACGCCGCATTGTGGATATGAGTTGTTAGCTCTGTGACTGCCGCTTCGATGTCCTCCGGGCTATTCAGTGGGGGGCTGGGATTGGTGCAGTTGTCCAGCCAGGTTTGATATTTGCCAATATCAGTGGCTTTATATATAAGCTTCTTGCGGGCAGACTTCCGCATGGCTGCAGCAAATACAGAGATGGCTATGGCGCTGTGATCAGATAGGAGGTCCTCTACTTCTCTGACTTGGATTCTGCCAGTATACAAACCACGAGTTATCGCGATGTCCAGGACGTCTGGCACCTTATATGGGTCTGTAGGCCAGTATGTAGGTGCGCCTGTACTGTGGCAGTCGAGGCTTCTTAAGCGGGTTTGCCTGAACAGCGCGTAGCCTTTAGGGTTGTTTGTTCTGGAGCCCCACCAGGTGTGCTTTGCGTTGAAGTCTCCGCCTATTAGAAACCTTGTGCCTAGGCTGTCCATTAGCGTCCCGAATTCTTCGTCCCTAGCATTGTGCTTGGGGGGGCAGTAGGCAGCGGCTATTGTGACGTCTCCCAGCGTGGTACTCACTCTTATTTTTGCGCACTGGATCCACTCCTCCAGAGTAGGGGGCAGGATCTCATAACTTATGTTGCTACGAATTAGAATGGCAGCTCCGCCGCGGGCTCTTCCGTTGGGGTGATTGGCTGAGATCAGGTCGTAGCCTCGCAGGCAGAAGTAAGATCTTTCAGAGAAATGGGTTTCAGATATGAGGAGAATTTCGGTATTTTTGGTCTTGCAGTAAAGCTCAACCTCAGGCCTGTTTTTGCACAGGCCGTTAGCATTCCAGATCGTGATCTCTAAACCTTCTTGCATAATGTGGAGCAAACAGTTTCCAGCATCTGTGTCATTTGACCTAGTATTTTATCCATCATTTTTTCAAACATGACCTCTAGCCTTGTCACTATCGCATTAAGTTGATTGTCCGTCTGTGAATCCGGGCTGGGAGCTTGATTTGCCTCGTAGGTGCTCTTTGCAGCCTTAGCAAAACTAATGTTTGCATTCACTTTGCTGGAGTTTAGGGGCAGTCCATCTCTTGGAGCTGTCTGTCTGTTTGCCGTTAAGAGGCTTTTTGCCTTCTTATAGGCTGGGCATCCTTTATATGAGGCCACATGGGGACCCTGGCAGTGCAGGCAGAAGGCCGGGTCACTGCTTTTCTTTGAGCATTCCGACGTGGAGTGTCCGCCTCCACATTTCACACATCTATGTTCCAGGAGACAGTATCTTTGAGTGTGTCCGTATCCTTGGCAGCGATAGCATTGGGGGACATCGTTAAACTTCAGTGGGGGCTCGACTGTAACCACAGAGCAGCAAAGCCTTTTGATTTTGTATGCCTCTTTGTTATTTTTCGCCGGCTCGAGATTTACGAAGAATATGTTTAGGGGTTTTTTTGTGCTTTTTGTGTGAGGTTATACAGGTCTCTTACTTCGTGCCCGTAGTTGCTTAAACCTTCCTTGATCTCGTCCAGCTCAGTAGAGTGGTGCAGGCCTTTGACCACTATCCGGTAGGCTCTTTCGTCTCTGGGCTGAAAGGTCTGATACCGTTTGTTATTTTCATTGAGAAATGCCTTAAGTGCAGTGAAGCTAGCTTTATCTTGCGTCATTACTCTAATGTTGTTGTTTTTAGTGGCTTTATATGTAACTTCTACTGCTTTGCCAAGGGCGCCAGTTATGGCATTGGTAAGCGCTTTGATATTGGTCACGTCTGGAATAAAAATCGGTGGTGGCTTGATCGTCTTAGGTTCTTTAGCAAGCTCCTTATTTGGTTGGCCCTTAGCTAGTCCTATGACTTCAGTGGAGTCATCGCTGGCCGAAGATTCTTCGTCGTCTTCATCTGTAGAGAGTGAAGCAAATCTGTTACTTCTTAGATTTTCTCTAGCAGCTTTGCTGGTGCTTGGTCCGTCTGGTAGGTGTACGCGGGAAGGCTGTTTGCGCTGTTTGCGCGCGTGCTTCCTCCTTATTTCTCCAGGTTCGCTAGTGCAGCTCGAATTCTCAGAGTCAGGGTTGCTTGCTCTGGTGTTGGTCTTCTTCCTCTTGGTGCTGCTAGTTTTAATGAGCTGTATAGCACGTGGCTCGGCTTGCCAGTCCATCTTGTCCATCTTGTTGGTGAGGGGTACGGGGGAGCGGGAGTAAGCAAGCTGCCCGTCTGGCGAGCGTAAGCAGCGAGTGCTAGTCTGTGTTGTTGTTTGTTGCGTGTAAGCGTGTGCGTGTGTAAGTATTAGTGCGCCGTTATTTGCGCACGGCATGCACGCTGACAGAGCGCAGTAACGGTTGCAGCGACCAATCAGAGCGCAGCTGGCCTGATAATTTCGCCGCAAACAACTGTTCTTTATGTTGCTTGTGTATTTGGAATGCTTCGCAGCGGTCCGCAGGCACGTCTTTACTCAACGAGTGTTCGATCGCGACTGAAAAAAAACCGACATAGGGAGTAGTGTCGCTCAAGGCATGTCATATAAAAAAATGTAGCCTTGCCGTCATGAGTCAATTATGTTTAACTAAAAAGATTACTGAAACTAATAGAATGTATTACTAATTTGTACATGAAACAAATAAGGTGGTTGGTAGCATTCGGAAAAAATGTCGACATTATAGAATATGTGTCATAAAACCAATATAAAATGTTTCTATATGGCATAACACTCTGTGGTTTTGCCTTGCTGGCATTAGTCAATTATGTTAAACTAAAAGGATTACTGACGCTAATTGAATCTATTACTCAGTTAGTACATGAATCAAACATAGTTGTTGGTTGCATTTGGAAAAAATGTCGGCATTATAGAATATGTGTCATCAAACCTACATAGGGAGTGGTGTCGCTCAAGGCATGTCAGATAAAAAAGTTTTGCCTTGCCGTCATAAGTTAATTATGTTAAGCTTAAAAGATTACTGATGCCATTAGAATCTATTACTTAATTAGTACATGAATCAGATATAGTTGTTGGTTGCATTTGGAAAAAATGTCGGCATTATAGAATATGTGTCATAAAACCTATATAAAATGTTTCTATATGGCATAACACTCTGTGGTTTTGCCTTGCTGGCATGAGTCAATTATGTTAAACTAAAAGGATTACTGACGCTAATGGAATCTATTACTCAATTAGTACATGAATCAAACATAGTTGTTGGTTGCATTTGGAAAAAATGTCGGCATTATAGAATATGTGTCATCAAACCTACATTTTTTTTTTTTTTTTTTTTGTTTTCCTTTTTTTTATTGATTTAATACTATCCTTCGTGGACAACCATTAAATTGTATAATTATAAATTTAACTTATGTGTATTTCATGTATTGAACTTAGTATAGCTGTTGTTCTTAGAGAGAGTTAAATGGCTATGTTATTCCATGACAGAAGGTCAAATGGCTATATTGTCCCATGGGAGATCCAGTGGGTGGGCTCTGCAGAGTCTTCTCCTTTGTTGTCTGTTGTCTAGCAGACAAATGGTTAGTGTGTTTGGATGGTTGTGTAATCGATTGATATATCGTCTGCTGCTTTTGGCAAATTCGTCTTTTACCCAGGGGAACTTGAGAACATCGTGGATAGTGGCGTTATCATGATATATATGTGCGTTTGTAGCGATGCGTAATGATTTGTTTTCGAATGTTTGGATGATCCGGATATTGGACTTGCTGGCTGTACCCCAGAGCTGTATTCCATAGGTCCAGATTGGTCTGATGATCGCCTTGTAGGTCAGAATCTTGGAGGACGTGGAAAGCCTTGATCTCCTGCCCATAAGCCAGTAGTAGGCTTTTAGTCGCTGCTCACACTGGTTTCGCTTTTTTATTAGGTGTGCTCTCCAGGTGAGTTTCCTGTCTAGCGTTATTCCCAGATATTTAGGATTGGGTTCTTCTGGTATTGTGACTCCGTCTAGTTGAACTGGTGGACAGTTACCCGAGCGGAGTGCAAAGGTTGTCGCAGTTGACTTGTCGCCATTGACTGTAATGTTCCACCGCTTTTGCCAGTCGTTGACGAGGTTCAATTGCATCTGCATCAGTGAGCTAGCTTCGCCAGGTGATTCCGAGATGGTGAGAAATGCCGTGTCGTCGGCGTACGTGGCAACGCGCACGTTTGGGTTCCCAGTGACGGGCAAGTCAGCTGTGTATACATTATAGAGCAGCGGACCCAGAACACTTCCTTGAGGGACACCAGCATGAATGTGTTTGGTGTTGGACACTGCTTCCCCGCATTTAACTCGGAATGTTCGGTTCTCCAGATATGAAGCAAGAAACAAGAAGTAGGCGTGTGGGAGGTTAGCCTTGAGCTTTTGCAGGAGCCCAGGATGCCAAACTCTGTCAAAGGCTTGTTTGACATCGAGGAATACGGCGTAGCAATATTTTTTCTCCTCAAACGCGTCGAGGATAGTTTGAACAACTCTGTGGCATTGTTCCGGAGTTCCGTGACAGCGCCAGAAGCCAAATTGGTGATCCGGGATCAGACCGGCCTCGTCCAATACTGACAAAACTCTACTCAAAAATACTCTTTCTAGCATCTTGGAGAGCGCTGGCAGTAAACTAATCGGGCGATAGGAGGCCAGATTAGCTTCAGGTTTACCAGGCTTAGGTATCATTACTACTTGCGCACTTTTCCATTGCGCTGGGAAGTAGCCGATTTCCATGCATCTGTTATATATTTTGGTGATGAACGAGATGCTTCTTTGCGGTAGTAGCTTTAATGCCATTGCATTGATACCATCATCGCCTGGGGCTTTTTTGTTGTTTAGCGCAGTTATGTATTCCGCTATCTCCTCTTCATGTACCGGTGGAATCGTTTCCGTTCCTTCGGGTGGTACACTTAGCTGGTGTGCAGTTTCGGCTGCTTCGTCTGGCGTGCACCTGCTGAAAGGGGTGAATACAGTTTCTAAGTGTTCGGCAAAAGCATTGGCTCTGTCAGTTTCCGTTCTACACCAACTGCCATCAGTTTTTCTTACTGGGTTGATTCTTTTCTGTGGCTTTTTAATGTGCTTGGTTACTTGCCACAGATTGTGTTGTGAGTCGTTAGGGGCAAAGCTGCGTGAGAAAACTATCTAGGGCATCTTTTCTCAGAATCTTGAGTGTCTCTTTCAGTTCCTTGGTGATTCTATTTAGGACTGTCTTGTCCCTCGGGTTCCTGGACAGGAACCAGACCCGCCTCAGACGCCTTTTTTCAGCAAGCAGCTCGGCCACTTGTTGTGACCAGAGGTGAACGTCTCTATTTTCAACTCTGGGCCGGTTTGAGAGTCTTGGCGCCGCATGTGACGCCGCATTGTGGATATGAGTTGTTAGCTCTGTGACTGCCGCTTCGATGTCCTCCGGGCTATTCAGTGGGGGGCTGGAATTGGTGCAGTTGTCCAGCCAGGTTTGATATTTGCCAATATCAGTGGCTTTATATATAAGCTTCTTGCGGGCAGACTTCCGCATGGCTGCAGCAAATACAGAGATGGCTATGGCGCTGTGATCAGATAGGAGGTCCTCTACTTCTCTGACTTAGGATTCTGCCAGTATCCAAACCACGAGTTATCGCGATGTCCAGGACGTCTGGCACCTTATATGGGTCTGTAGGCCAGTATGTAGGTGCGCCTGTACTGTGGCAGTCGAGGCTTCTTAAGCGGGTTTGCCTGAACAGCGCGTAGCCTTTAGGGTTGTTTGTTCTGGAGCCCCACCAGGTGTGCTTTGCGTTGAAGTCTCCGCCTATTAGAAACCTTGTGCCTAGGCTGTCCATTAGCGTCCCGAATTCTTCGTCCCTAGCATTGTGCTTGGGGGGCAGTAGGCAGCGGCTATTGTGACGTCTCCCAGCGTGGTACTCACTCTTATTTTTGCGCACTGGATCCACTCCTCCAGAGTAGGGGGCAGGATCTCATAACTTATGTTGCTACAAATTAGAATGGCAGCTCCGCCGCGGGCTCTTCCGTTGGGGTGATTGGCTGAGATCAGGTCGTAGCCTCGCAGGCAGAAGTAAGATCTTTCAGAGAAATGGGTTTCAGATATGAGGAGAATTTCGGTATTTTTGGTCTTGCAGTAAAGCTCAACCTCAGGCCTGTTTTTGCACAGGCCGTTAGCATTCCAGATCGTGATCTCTAAACCTTCTTGCATAATGTGGAGCAAACAGTTTCCAGCATCTGTGTCATTTGACCTAGTATTTTATCCATCATTTTTTCAAACATGACCTCTAGCCTTGTCACTATCGCATTAAGTTGATTGTCCGGCTGTGAATCCGGGCAGGGAGCTTGATTTGCCTCGTAGGTGCTCTTTGCAGCCTTAGCAAAACTAATGTTTGCATTCACTTTGCTGGAGTTTAGGGGCAGTCCATCTCTTGGAGCTGTCTGTCTGTTTGCCGTTAAGAGGCTTTTTGCCTTCTTATAGACTGGGCATCCTTTATATAAGGCCACATGGGGACCCTGGCAGTGCAGGCAGAAGGCCGGGTCACTGCTTTTCTTTGAGCATTCCGACGTGGAGTGTCCGCCTCCACATTTCACACGTCTATGTTCTATGGCAGCGATAGCATTGGGGGACATCGTTAAACTTCAGTGGGGGCTCGACTGTAACCACAGAGCAGCAAAGCCTTTTGATTTTGTATGCCTCTTTGTTATTTTTCGCCGGCTCGAGATTTACGAAGAATATGTTTAGGGGTTTTTTTGTGCTTTTTGTGAGGTTATACAGGTCTCTTACTTCGTGCCCGTAGTTGCTTAAACCTTCCTTGATCTCGTCCAGCTCAGTAGTGGTGCAGGCCTTTGACCACTATCCGGTAGGCTCTTTCGTCTCTGGGCTGAAAGGTCTGATACCGTTTGTTATTTTCATTGAGAAATGCCTTAAGTGCAGTGAAGCTAGCTTTATCTTGCGTCATTACTCTAATGTTGTTGTTTTTAGTGGCTTTATATGTAACTTCTACTGCTTTGCCAAGGGCGCCAGTTATGGCATTGGTAAGCGCTTTGATATTGGTCTGGAATAAAAATCGGTGGTGGCTTGATCGTCTTAGGTTCTTTAGCAAGCTCCTTATTTGGTTGGCCCTTAGCTAGTCCTATGACTTCAGTGGAGTCATCGCTGGCCGAAGATTCTTCGTCGTCTTCATCTGTAGAGAGTGAAGCAAATCTGTTACTTCTTAGATTTTCTCTAGCAGCTTTGCTGGTGCTTGGTCCGTCTGTAGGTGTACGCGGGAAGGCTGTTTGCGCTGTTTGCGCGCGTGCTTCCTCCTTATTTCTCCAGGTTCGCTAGTGCAGCTCGAATTCTCAGAGTCAGGGTTGCTTGCTCTGGTGTTGGTCTTCTTCCTCTTGGTGCTGCTAGTTTTAATGAGCTGTATAGCACGTGGCTCGGCTTGCCAGTCCATCTTGTCCATCTTGTTGGTGAGGGGTACGGGGGAGCGGGAGCAAGCAAGCTGCCCGTCTGGCGAGCGTAAGCAGCGAGTGCTAGTCTGTGTTGTTGTTTGTTGTTGTATTCTTATTGTCGTATGTGTGTTGAAATAACGCGCACAAGCGTGTAAGCGTGTGCGTGTGTAAGTATTAGTGCGCCGTTATTTGCGAACGGCACGCAAGCTGACAGAGCGCAGTAACGGTTGCAGCGACCAATCAGAGCGCAGCTGGCCTGATAATTTCGCCGCAAATAACTGTTCTTTATGTTGCTTGTGTATTTGGAATGCTTCGCAGCGGTCCGCAGGCACGTCTTTACTCAACGAGTGTTCGATCGCGACTGAAAAAAACCGACATAGGGAGTAGTGTCGCTCAAGGCATGTCATATAAAAAAATGTAGCCTTGCCGTCATGAGTCAATTATGTTTAACTAAAAAGATTACTGAAACTAATAGAATGTATTACTAAATTAGTACATGAAACAAATAAGGCGGTTGGTAGCATTCGGAAAAAATGTCGACATTATAGAATATGTGTCATAAAACCAATATAAAAAGTTTCTATATGGCATAACACTGTGTGGTTTTGCCTTGCCGTCACAAATCCATTATGTTAAACTAAAAAGATTACTGACGCTAATGGAATCTATTACTTAATTAGTATATGAAACAAATATAGTGGTTGGTTGCATTTGGAAAAATGTCGGCATTATAGAATTGTGTCATCAAACCTACATAGGGAGTGGTGTCGCTCAAGGCATGTCAGATAAAAAAGTTTTGCCTTTGCCGTCATAAGTTAATTATGTTTAACTAAAAAGATTACTGAAGCCATTTGTATGTATTACTAAATTAATACATGAAACATATAAGGTGGTTGGTAGCATTCGAAAAATGTCGACATTATAGAATATGTGTCATAAAACCAATATAAAAAGTTTCTATATGGCATAACACTGTGTGGTTTTGCCTTGCCGTCACAAATCCATTATGTTAAACTAAAAGGATTACTGACGCTAATGGAATCTATTACTTAATTAGTACATGAATCAAACATAGTTGTTGGTTGCATTTGAAAAAAATGTCGGCATTATAGAATATGTGTCAGCAAACCTACATAGGGAGTGGTGTCGCTCAAGTCATGTCAGATAAAAAAGTTTTGCCTTGCCGTCATAAGTTAATTATGTTAAACTAAAAGGATTACTGACGCTAATGGAATCTATTACTTAATTAGTACATGAATCAGACATAGTTGTTGGTTGCATTTGGAAAAAATGTCAGCATTATAGAATATGTGTCATCAAACCTACATGGAGTGATGTCGCTCAAGGCATGTCAGATAAAAAAGTTTTGCCTTTGCCGTCATAAGTTAATTATGTTTAACTAAAAAGACTACTGATGCCATTTGTATGTATTACTAAATTAGTACATGAAACATATAAGGTGGTTGGTAGCATTCGAAAAATGTCGACATTATAGAATATGTGTCATAAAACCTATATAAAATGATTCTGTGTGGTTTTGCCTTGCCGGCATAAGTCAATTATGTTAAACTAAAACGATTACTGACGCTAATGGAATCTATTACTCAGTTAGTACATGAATCAAACATAGTTGTTGGTTGCATTTGGAAAAAATGTCGGCATTCTCATTTCTCCTTGCCGTCATATGTTAATTATGTTAAACTAAAAAGATTACTGATGCCATTAGAATCTATTACTTAATTAGTACATGAATCAGACATAGTTGTTGGTTGCATTCGGCAAAAATGTCGCAATTATAGAATATGTGTTATAAAACCTATATAAAAAGTTTCTATATGGCATAACACCGTGTGGTTTTGCATTGCCGGCATAAGTCAATTATGTTAAACTAAAAAGATTACTAACGCTAATGGAATCTATTACTTAATTAGTACATGAAACAAATATAGTGGTTGGTTGCATTTGGAAAAAATGTCGGCATTATAGAATATGTGTCATCAAACCTACATAGGGAGTGGTGTCGCTCAAGGCATGTCAGATAAAAAAGTTTTGCCTTGCCGTCATATGTTAATTATGTTAAACTAAAAAGATTACTGATGCCATTAGAATCTATTATTTAATTAGTACATGAATCAGACATAGTTGTTGGTTGCATTCGGAAAAAATGTCGACATTATAGAATATGTGTCATAAAACCAATATAAAAAGTTTCTATATGGCATAACACTGTGTGGTTTTGCCTTGCCGGCATAAGTCAATTATGTTAAACTAAAAGGATTACTGACGCTAATGGAATCTATTACTTAATTAGTACATGCAACAGATATAGTGATTGGTTGCATTTGGAAAAAATGTCGGCATTCTAGAATATGTGTCATCAAACCTACATAGGGAGTGATGTCGCTCAAGGCATGTCAGATAAAAAAGTTTTGCCTTTGCCGTCATAAGTTAATAATGCTTAACTAAAAAGATTACTGAAGCCATTTGTATGTATTACTAAATTAGTACCTGAAACATAAAAGATGGTTGGTAGCATTCGAAAAATGTCGACATTATAGAATATGTGTCATAAAACCTATATAAAATGTTTCTATATGGCAAAACACTGTGTGGTTTTCATTGCTGGCATAAGTCGATTATGCTAAACTAAAAGGAATACTGACGCTAATGGAATCTATTACTTAATTAGTACATGAATCAAACATAGTTGTTGGTTGCATTTGGAAAAAATGTCGGCATTATAGAATATGTGTCATCAAACCTACATAGGGAGTGGTGTCGCTCAAGGCATGTCAGATAACAAAGTTTTGCCTTTCCGTCATAAGTTAATTATGTTAAACTAAAAAGATTACTGATGCCATTAGAATCTATTACTTAATTAGTACATGAATCAGACATAGTTGTTGGTTGCATTCGGAAAAAATGTCGGCATTATAGAATATGTGTCAGCAAACCTACATAGGGAGTGGTGTCGCTCAAGTCATGTCAGATAAAAAAGTTTTGCCTTGCCGTCATAAGTTAATTATGTTAAACTAAAAGGATTACTGACGCTAATGGAATCTATTACTTAATTAGTACATGAATCAGACATAGTTGTTGGTTGCATTTGGAAAAAATGTCGGCATTCTAGAATATGTGTCATCAAACCTACATAGGGAGTGATGTCGCTCAAGGCATGTCAGATAAAAAAGTTTTGCCTTTGCCGTCATAAGTTAATAATGCTTAACTAAAAAGATTACTGAAGCCATTTGTATGTATTACTAAATTAGTACCTGAAACATAAAAGATGGTTGGTAGCATTCGAAAAATGTCGACATTATAGAATATGTGTCATAAAACCTATATAAAATGTTTCTATATGGCAAAACACTGTGTGGTTTTCATTGCTGGCATAAGTCGATTATGCTAAACTAAAAGGAATACTGACGCTAATGGAATCTATTACTTAATTAGTACATGAATCAAACATAGTTGTTGGTTGCATTTGGAAAAAATGTCGGCATTATAGAATATGTGTCATCAAACCTACATAGGGAGTGGTGTCGCTCAAGGCATGTCAGATAACAAAGTTTTGCCTTTCCGTCATAAGTTAATTATGTTAAACTAAAAAGATTACTGATGCCATTAGAATCTATTACTTAATTAGTACATGAATCAGACATAGTTGTTGGTTGCATTCGGAAAAAATGTCGGCATTATAGAATATGTGTCAGCAAACCTACATAGGGAGTGGTGTCGCTCAAGTCATGTCAGATAAAAAAGTTTTGCCTTGCCGTCATAAGTTAATTATGTTAAACTAAAAGATTACTGACTGCTAATTAGAATCTATTACTTAATTAGTACATGAATCAGACATAGTTGTTGGTTGCATTCGGAAAAAATGTCGACATTCTAGAATATGTGTCATCAAACCATATACATAGGAGTTTCTATATGGCACTCAAGCATGTCAGATAAGTTTTGCCTTGCCGGCATAAGTTAATTATGTTAAACTAAAAGGATTACTGACGCTAATGGAATCTATTACTTAATTAGTACATGAATCAGACATAGTTGTTGGTTGCATTTGGAAAAAATGTCGGCATTCTAGAATATGTGTCATCAAACCTACATAGGAGTGATGTCGCTCAAGGCATGTCAGATAAAAAAGTTTTGCATTGCCGTCATAAGTTAATTATGTTTAACTAAAAAGATTACTGATGCCATTGTATGTATTACTTAATTAGTACATGAAACATATAAGGTGGTTGGTAGCATTCGAAAAATGTCGACATTATAAAATATGTGTCATAAAACCTATATAAAATGATTCTGTGTGGTTTTGCCTTGCCGGCATAAGTCAATTATGTTAAACTAAAACGATTACTGACTGATTACTGACTGACGCTAATGGAATCTATTACTCAGTTAGTACATGAATCAAACATAGTTGTTGCTTGCATTTGGAAAAAATGTCGGCATTATAGAATATGTGTCATCAAACCTACATAGGGAGTGGTGTCGCTCAAGGCATGTCAGATAAAAAAGTTTTGCCTTGCCGTCATATGTTAATTATGTTAAACTAAAAAGATTACTGATGCCATTAGAATCTATTACTTAATTAGTACATGAATCAGACATAGTTGTTGGTTGCATTCGGAAAAAATGTCGACATTATAGAATATGTGTTATAAAACCTATATAAAAAGTTTCTATATGGCATAACACCGTGTGGTTTTGCATTGCCGGCATAAGTCAATTATGTTAAACTAAAAAGATTACTAACGCTAATGGAATCTATTACTTAATTAGTACATGAAACAAATATAGTGGTTGGTTGCATTTGGATAAAAAGGTTGGCATTATAGAATATGTGTCATCAAACCTACATAGGGAGTGGTGTCGCTCAAGGCATGTCAGATAAAAAAGTTTTGCCTTGCCGTCATATGTTAAACTAAAAAGATTACTGATGCCATTAGAATCTATTACTTAATTAGTACATGAATCAGACATAGTTGTTGGTTGCATTCGGAAAAAATGTCGACATTATAGAATATGTGTCATAAAACCAATATAAAAAGTTTCTATATGGCATAACACTGTGTGGTTTTGCCTTGCCGGCATAAGTCAATTATGTTAAACTAAAAGGATTACTGACGCTAATGGAATCTATTACTTAATTAGTACATGAATCAGACATAGTTGTTGGTTGCATTTGGAAAAAATGTCGGCATTATAGAATATGTGTCATCAAACCTACATGGAGTGATGTCGCTCAAGGCATGTCAGATAAAAAAGTTTTGCCTTTGCCGTCATAAGTTAATTATGCTTAACTGAAAAGATTACTGAAGCCATTTGTATGTATTACTAAATTAGTACATGAAACATATAAGGTGGTTGGTAGCATTCGAAAAATGTCGACATTATAGAATATGTGTCATAAAACCAATATAAAATGTTTCTATATGGCATAACACTCTGTGGTTTTGCCTTGCTGGCATAAGTCAATTATGTCAAACTAAAAGGGTTATTGACGCTTATAGAATCTATTACTCAGTTAGTACATGAATCAAACATAGTTGTTGGTTGCATATGGAAAAAATGTCGGCATTATAGAATATGTGTCATCAAACCTACATAGGGAGTGGTGTCACTCAAGGCATGTCAGATAAAAAAGTTTTACATTGCCGTCATGAGTCAATTATGTTTAACTAAAAAGATTACTGAAACTAATAGAATGTATTACTAAATTAGTACATGAAACAAATAAGGCGGTTGGTAGCATTCGGAAAAAATGTCGACATTATAGAATATGTGTCATAAAACCAATATAAAAAGTTTCTATATGGCATAACACTGTGTGGTTTTGCCTTGCCGTCACAAATCCATTATGTTAAACTAAAAGGATTACTGTCGCTAATGGAATCTATTAATTAATTAGTACATGCAACAAATATAGTGATTGGTTGCATTTGGAAAAAATGTCGGCATTCTAGAATATGTGTCATCAAACCCACATAGGGAGTGATGTCGCTCAAGGCATGTCAGATAAAAAAGTTTTGCCTTTGCCGTCATAAGTTAATTATGTTAAACTAAAAGGATTACTGATGCTAATGGAATCTATTACTCAATTAGTACATGCAACAAATATAGTGATTGGTTGCATTTGGAAAAAATGTCGGCATTCTAGAATATGTGTCATCAAACCCACATAGGGAGTGATGTCGCTCAAGGCATGTCAGATAAAAAAGTTTTGCCTTTGCCGTCATAAGTTAATTATGCTTAACTGAAAAGATTACTGAAGCCATTTGTATGTATTACTAAATTAGTACATGAAACATATAAGGTGGTTGGTAGCATTCGAAAAATGTCGACATTATAGAATATGTGTCATAAAACCAATATAAAATGTTTCTATATGGCATAACACTCTGTGGTTTTGCCTTGCTGGCATAAGTCAATTATGTCAAACTAAAAGGATTATTGACGCTTATGGAATCTATTACTCAGTTAGTACATGAATCAAACATAGTTGTTGGTTGCATATGGAAAAAATGTCGGCATTATAGAATATGTGTCATCAAACCTACATAGGGAGTGGTGTCGCTCAAGGCATGTCAGATAAAAAAGTTTTGCCTAGCCGTCATAAGTTAATTATGTTAAACTAAAAGTATTACTGACGCTAATGGAATCTATTACTTAGTTAGTACATGCAACAAATATAGTGATTGGTTGCATTTGGAAAAAATGTCGGCATTCTAGAATATGTGTCATCAAACCTACATAGGGAGTGATGTCGCTCAAGGC
>NW_020825011.1:0-48111 GCF_003285875.2 Drosophila novamexicana | reverse complement strand
TCCTCATATATATGCAAAATCCTATTGGTATCGGGCCACTATATTAATAGCTGCCATAGGAAACGATCGGTCGGAAATTAAGTTGTTGTAAGAAATTACATTTTGTGTTTCAAGATATCTTGACCAAAACTCGTCATTTATTAGTTTTACTTTACTTCTCATATATATGCAAAATCCTTTTATGATCGGACCACTATATCATATAGCTGCCATAAAAACGATCGGTCGAAAGTTAAGTTTTCGTATGAAAAAACATTTTATTTTTCAAGATATCTTGACCAAACTCGGCATTTATTACTTTTACTTTACTCCTCATATATATGCAAAATCATATTAACATCGGACTACTATACCATATAGCTGCCATAGGAACGATCGGTCGAAAATTAATTTGTTGTAGGAAAAAACATTTTTTTTATCAAGATATCTTGACAAAACTCGGCATTTATTAGTTTTACTTTACTCCTCATATATAGGCAAAATCATTTTAACATCGGACCACGATATCATATAGCTGCCATAGGAACGTTCGGTTGAAAATTAAGTTCTTGTATGAAAAACATTTTGTTTTTAAGATATCTTGACCAAACTCGGCTATTAGTAGTTTGACTTTACTCTTCATATATATGCAAAATCCTATTAGGATCGCACCACTATATCATATAGCTGCCATAAGAACGATCGGTCGAAAGTTAAGTTTTCGTATGAAAAAACATTTTTTTTTTCAAGATATCTTGACCAAACTCGGCATTTATTAGTTTTACTTTACTCCTCATATATATGCAAAATCCTATTAACATCGGACTACTATACCATATAGCTGCCATAGGAACGATCGGTCGAAAATTAGTTTGTTGTAGGAAAAAAGATTTTTTTTATCAAGATATCTTGACCAAACTCGGCATTTATTAGTTTTACTTTACTCCTCATATATAGGCAAAATCATTTTAACATCGGACCACGATATCATATAGCTGCCATAGGAACGTTCGGTTGAAAATTAAGTTCTTGTATGAAAAAACATTTTGTTTTTAAGATATCTTGACCAAACTCGGCTATTAGTAGTTTGACTTTACTCTTCATATATATGCAAAATCCTATTAGGATCGCACCACTATATCAAATAGCTGCCATAGGATCGATCGGTCGAAAGTTAAGTTTATGTATGAAAAAACATTTTGTTTTTCAAGATATCTTGACCAAACTCGGCATTTATTAGTTTTACTTTACTCCTCATATATATGCAAAATCCGATTAATATCGGGCCACAATATAATATAGTTGCCATAAGAACGATTCGTGAAAAATTAAGTTTTTGTATGAAAAATCAATTTGTTTTTACGTTATCTTGACCACACTCGGCAAAATCATATTAAGATCGGACCACTATATCATAAAGCTGCCATAGGAACGATCGGTCGAAAATTAAGTTCTTGTATGAAAAAACATTTTGTTTTTACGTTATCTTAACCACACTCGGCATTTAATAGTTTTACTTTACTCCTCATATATAGGCATAATCATATTAAGATCGGACCACTATATCATAAAGCTGCCATAGGAACGATCGGTCGAAAATTAAGTTCTTGTATGAAAAAACATTTTGTTTTTACGTTATCTTAACCCCACTCGGCATTTAATAGTTTTACTTTACTCCTCATATATAGGCAAAATCATATTAAGATCGGACCACTATATCATAAAGCTGCCATTGGAACGATCGGTCGAAAATTAAGTTCTTGTATGAAAAAACACTTTGTTTTTAAGATATCTTGACCACACTCGGCATTTATTAGATTTATTTTACACCTCATATAAAGGCAAAATCATATTAAGATCGGACCAGTATAACATATAGCTGCCATAGGAACGATCGGTCGAATATTAAGTTGTTGTATGAAAAAACATTTTGTTTTTTCGTTATCTTGACGACACTCGGCATTAAATAGTTTTACTTTACTCCTCATATATATGCAAAATCATATTAAGATCGGACCACTATATCATAAAGCTGCCATGGGAACGATCGGTGGAATATTAAGTTTTTGTATGAAAAAAATTTTGTTTTTAAGATATCTTGACCAAACTCGGCATTTATCAGTTTTACGTTACTCCTCATATATGTGCAAGATCCTATTAAGATCGGACCACCATACCATATAGCTGCCATAGGACCGATCGGTCGAAAATTAACTTTTTGTATGAAAAACATTTTATTTTTTAGATATCTTGACCAAACTTTACATCTATTCGTTTTACTGTACTTCTCATATATATGCAAAATCCTATTAATATCGGACCACTATATCATAAAGCTGCCATGGGAACGATCGGTGGAATATTAAGTTTTTTTATGAAAAAAACATTTTGTTTTTTAAGATATCTTGACCACACTCGGCATTTATTAGATTTATTTTACACCTCATATAAAGGCAAAATCTTATTAATATCGGACCACTATATTATGTAGCTGCCATAGGAACGATCGGTCGAAAATTAAGTTGTTGTATGAAAATACATTTTGTGTTTCAAGATATATTGACCAAACTCGGCATTTATTAGTTTTACTTTACTTCTCATATATATGCAAAATCCTTTTATGATCGGACCACTATATCATATAGCTGCCATAAGAACGTTCGGTCGAAATTGAAGTTTTTGTATGAAAAATCATTTTGTTTTTCAAAATATCTTGACCAAACTCGGCATTTATTAGTTTTACTTTACTCCTCATATATATGCAAAATCCTATTAACATCGGACCACTATACCATATGGCTGCCATAGGAACGATCGGTCGAAAATTAATTTGTTATATGAAAAAACATTTTTTTGATCAAGATATCTTGACCAAACTCGGCATTTATTAGTTTTACTTTACTCCTCTAATATAGGCAAAATCATTTTAAGATCGGACCAGGATATCATATAGCTGCCATAGGAACGTTCGGTTGAAAATTGAGTTCTTGTATGAAAAAACATTTTGTTTTTAAGATATCTTGACCAAACTCGGCTATTAGTAGTTTGACTTTACTTTTCATATATATGCAAAATCCTATTAGGATCGCACCACTATATCATATAGCTGCCATAGGATCGATCGGTCGAAAGTTAAGTTTTTGTATGAAAAAAATTTTGTTTATCAAGATATATTGACCAAACTCGACATTTATTAGTTTTACTTTACTCCTCATATATATGCAAAATCCTATTGGTATCGGGCCACTATATTTAATAGCTGCCATAGGAACGATCGGTCGGAAATTAAGTTGTTGTAAGAAATTACATTTTGTGTTTCAAGATATCTTGACCAAACTCGTCATTTATTAGTTTTACTTTACTTCTCATATATATGCAAAATCCTTTTATGATCGGACCACTATATCATATAGCTGCCATAAAAACGATCGGTCGAAAGTTAAGTTTTCGTATGAAAAAACATTTTATTTTTCAAGATATCTTGACCAAACTCGGCATTTATTACTTTTACTTTACTCCTCATATATATGCAAAATCATATTAACATCGGACTACTATACCATATAGCTGCCATAGGAACGATCGGTCGAAAATTAATTTGTTGTAGGAAAAAACATTTTTTTTATCAAGATATCTTGACAAAACTCGGCATTTATTAGTTTTACTTTACTCCTCATATATAGGCAAAATCATTTTAACATCGGACCACGATATCATATAGCTGCCATAGGAACGTTCGGTTGAAAATTAAGTTCTTGTATGAAAAACATTTTGTTTTTAAGATATCTTGACCAAACTCGGCTTTTATTAGTTTTACTTTACTCTTTAGATATATGCAAAATCCTATTAAGATCGCACCACTATATCATATAGCTGCCATAGGATCGATCGGTCGAAAGTTAAGTTTTTGTATGAAAAACATTTTGTTTTTCAAGATATCTTGACCAAACTCGGCATTTATTAGTTTTACTTTACTCCTCATATATATGCAAAACCCTATTAATATCGGGCCACTATATTATATAGTTGCCATAAGAACGATCGGTGAAAAATTAAGTTTTTGTATAAAAAATCATTTTGTTTTTACGTTATCTTGACCACACTCGGCATTTATTAGTTTTACTTTACTCCTCATATATAGGGAAAATCATATTAAGATCGGACCACGATATCATATACCTGCCATAGGAACGTTCGGTTGAAAATTAAGTTCTTGTATGAAAAACATTTTGTTTTTAAGATATCTTGACCAAACTCGGCATTTATTAGTTTTACTAAGCTCCTCATATATAGGGAAAACCATATTAAGATCTGACCACTATATCATATAGCTGCCATAGGAACGATCGGTCGAAAATTAAGTTGTATGAAAAAACATTTTGTTTTTACGTTATCTTGCCCACTCTCGGCATTTATTAGCCTTACCTTACTCCTCATATATAGGCAAAATCATATTAAGATCGGACCACTATATCATATAGCTGCCATGGGAACGATCGGTGGAAAATTAAGTTTTTGTATGAAAAACATTTTGTTTTTAAGTTATCTTGACCACACTCGGCATTTATTAGTTTAACTTTACTCCTCATATATATGCAAAATCCTATTAAGATCGGTCCGCTATGTCATATAGCTGCCATAAGAACGATCGGTCGAAAATTAAGTCTTTTTATGAAAAAAAATTTGGTTTTTCAAGATATCTTGACTAAACTCGGCATTTATAAGTTTTATTATGCTCCTCATATATATGCAAAATCCTATTAAGATTGAACCACTATATCATTTAGCTGCCATAGGAATGATCCCAGTAATTAAGTATTGCAGGGATCAAAAAATATGCAATGCCAGTCGGTTTTGAATGTAGTATCTTTATAGCCCAAAAGGTCAATGTTATTATACCACTAGTGATCCGAAGGTTCTAGTGCGGATAGGTATTCGAGAAAACGTTTATTACACACCGACAGCATTTTCGGTCGCGATTGTGCGTAGATCTGGGAATTAATTCTCCTTTAGCGATCTTTACTTTTTCCCGACGTATCCTACCGACTGCGCCAATAAAGCTTTACACGTTCAGTTACTTTAAAAAAAAATATTTCAATTTATTATTTTCACTAACGGCTACTTCTGTTGAGTACATTCAAATTTGCTTCCCGAATTTGAACTGATTTATCTAACTGTTGCGGTCGCTTAGCAAACTTCGCTTTGAGAGAGCTTAGGTTAAAATAGAGTGAAGTTTGAGCTGTGTCAGCAATTATGCGCTTGATAGTGCTCTGATGGGAACATTAACAGTGGCGTGATATTTAGGGTGAATTGTTTATGTCAAGCAAAGGGGGACAGTTTGATCTTGACAAATGTCGATGTTGTCACTCGGCTCTTTGTTACAATATTAGAAATGTTTATACTTGTGCTTATGCTTATGTGGGGTGGGTGCGACCATGGATATGTCACTATATATATGTCAAGTATCTTTCATTTTATATCTATCGCCACCTCCCCGCTTACACCGCAGAGCTATAAATCAAGTTAATAACACAACTTATATTGCCAACCAATCTAAGCCACAATTTAAATGCAATTGAATTTTTGAGAATACACAAATATTCTATGGTACAATAAGATATACTGTAGAAAATTTTATCAAAGATCGGTTAAGAGCAAACTAAAGTTATATGTAACTGCGCAATTGGATGGCACAGCTAGCGAAACATCAAGAATTTGTGTACACATGTACACACACATTCATGCGCGACTGCTTCGCATTCTATCGCATTCTAACAGCATTCTAGTAATTTTTTTTTCTCGATAATAATTAATTATTGGTGAGGCTGTTAAGAAGAGGCATAGCAAGTCTTGCGGTCTACCTGGTAAACTATTTTTATACCCTTGCAGAGGGTATTATAATTTTGTCGTGACATGTGTAACGCATAGAAGGAGACATCTCCGACCCCAGAAAGTATATATATTCTTGATCAGCATCAACAGCCGTGTCGATATAGCCATGTCCGTCTATCCGTCTGACCTTCTGTCAGTCTGTCAGTCTGTCTGTTTCTATGCGAACTAGTCCCTTAGTACTGAAGCTATCTTAATGTAACTTTGCAGAACTCACTCTTTTTGTTGCACGCAGCACATATGTCAAAACCAGCTGTTTCGGATCACTATATCATATAGCTGCCATAGGAACGATCGGTCGAAAATTAAGTTATTGTATGAAAAAACATTTTGTTTTCAAGATATCTTGACCACACTCGGCATTTATTAGATTTACTTTACTCCTCATATATAGGCAAAATCATTTTAAGATTGGACCACGATATCATATAGCTGCCATAGGAACGTTCGGTTGAAAATTAAGTTGTATGAAAAAACATTATGTTTTTTAGATATCTTGACCAAACTCGGCATTTAGTAGTTTGACTTTACTCCTCATATATATGCAAACTCCTATTAAGATCGGACCACTATATCATATAGCTGCCATAAGAACGATCGGTCGAAAAATAAGTATTTTATGAAAAAACATTTTGTGTTTCAAGATATCTTGACCAAACTCGGCACTTATAAGTTTTTTATGCTCCTCATATATATGCAAAATCCTATTAAGATCGAACCACTATATCATTTAGCTGCCATAGGAATGATCCCAGTAATTAAGTATTGCAGGGATCAAAAAATATGCAAAGCCAGTCGGTTTTAACTGTAGTATCATTATAGCCTAAAAGGTCAATGTTATTATACTACTGGTGATCCGAAGGTTCTTGTGCTGATAGGTATTCGAGAAAACGTTTATTACACACCGACAGCATTTTCGGTCGCGATTGTGCGTAGATCTGGCAATTAATTCTTTAGCGATCTTTACTTTTTCCCGACGTATCCTAGCGACTGTGCCAATAAAGTTTTACACGTTCAGTTACTTTAAAAAAAATATATTTCAATTTTTTTTATTATTTTCACTAACGGCTACTTCTGTTGAGTACATTCAAATTTGCTTCCCAAATTTGAACTGATTTATCTAACCGTTGCGGTCGCTTAGCAAACTTCGCTTTGAGAGATCTTGAGTCAAAATAGAGTGAAGTTTGAGCTGCGTCAGCAATTATGCGTGGGATAGTGTCTGATGGGAAAATTAACAGTGGAGTGATATTTAGGGCGAATTGTTTATGTCAACCAAAGGGGGACACTTTAATCTTGACAATGTCGATGTTGTCACTCGGCTCTTTGTTACAATATTAGAAATGTTTATACTTGTGCTTATGCTTATCTGCTAAGTTATGTTAAAGGGTGGGTGCGACCATGGATATGTCACTCTATATATCAAGTATCTTTCATTTTATATCTATCGCCACCTCCCCGCCAACACCACAAAGCTTTAAATCAAGTTAATAACCCAACTTATATTGCCAACCAATCTAAGCCACAATTTATATGAAATTGACTTTTTGAGAATACACAAATATTCTATGGTACAATAAGATATACTGAAGACCTTCTGTCCGTCTGTCCGCCTGTCTGTTTCTATGCGAACTAGTCCCTTAGTATTAAAGCTATCTTAATGAAACTTTGCAGAGCTCCCCCTTTCTGTTGTACGCATCACATATGTCAAAAGCTGTTGCGGATCACTATATCACGATCGGTCGAAAATAAAGTTTTTGTATGAAAAAACATTTTGTTTTTCAATATATCTTGACCAAAATCGGCATTTATTAGTTTTACTTGTGTACAACATTTTGTTTTTCAGTATATCTTGACCATATATAGGTAAAATCATATTAAGATCGGACCACTGTTGTAGTTGGGCGTCTGCTGGGCTTCCAGATGAACTTTGCTAAATTCTGTATCGTTTGGGGAGCGTTTCTGCTCTGCACAAATTTTTAAAAAGGTTTGCAAGAAAAGGTTTGTTCGCTTGCAGGTTATTTTTTTTTTCTTCAGTTATTTTCAGAGTACATTACAATATATTAGTGTAAGTGAGGTGAATTTCGTGTTCCCTGTACTGGTTCCGGAGTTATATGGCGGTTGGATGGCGACTGCCGGATACACTTCTTGTGTGAACACACTTCTTGTGTGAACATGCTGCCCGCCTTGCAGTATTGCAAAAAGAAAAAGGGAGAGGGAAGTGGCTCTGTTCATACTGGTGAGCGCAGGAGCCGGACAGTATCCACCCGAAGAACGTGTTTTGGGCCAGTGGTGCGCCGCCATGGCTCGGCAGGACGCCTAGGAGAATTAAATCTGTATAGATGTCCGAGCCCAAAACCAGATTGGAGATCTCCGGCTGGAACCAGCGATCGTCTGCCAATCGAACGTTGTTGAAAGGCTCGTTCAGTTTCTCGCTAACGAGCTTCGTTGGAGTTCGATACCGGAGATTTGGCATCACCTGCAGGATGACCTCTCGCTGGGAGCTAGAAGCTTGTCCTTGCGGCGACAGGACTCCCCGGAATGTTGGTGAGCCAGGCAGTTTGGGCAGTATTTGTTGACCAGAACTGCTCGGAGTCTCTTCTATGGAGACAGCCCCATGAACCGCTGGCACTTTCGCAGCGCGTGGAGTCCTCGGCATACGCGGCATCGGAACGATTCCGTTGCCGGTCGGCTCTTGGGTCGGCCTTGTTGTTGGCGTGTAGACATCGTGCTGTTACGTGAAGAAGGTTGAAAATATACATAATAGACATTACTGATGCGGCTTTATACGGATGGTCCGCAGACCAATGGATCTAGGATTCTAGTCTTTACTGGAGATTCTACTGGATGGAGAAAGGAGACTAGATTCTATCGGGAGCAGGATCAGCTTAGAGATAGGTCCCTTGGAGACACCTCGGGCTGTTAACACGTCGACCACTCGGACTCTTTGGTCGTCGCCAGGATAGGTCGTTTGGATTCGACCAAGACGCCAGTTATTAACTGGAAGATTATCTTCTTTAATAATGACTAGATCGTCCCGCTGTAAGTCTAGCGATGGAGTTTGCCATTTGTTTCTTTTGTGTAACTCTAAAAGATACTCATGTTTCCAACGGAGACAGAACTGTTGTTGCAAAGCCTTCAAGCGCTGCCAGCGCTTGATGATGAACGCGGCGTTTTCCTTGATCTCTGTTGCTCTGTTGCTCTGTTGGCTCTGTTGCGGAAAGTAGAGGACCCCCGACTAGGAGATCAGTAGGATCTTCCGACATTGGAGATATCGGTCTTGAATTCAGGCATGCTTCAACTTTGGTTAGGAGCGTGGAAAGCTCTTCGAAGTTGTATTATAGGTCGATGTAGACCTATAAAATAGATTTTTGAAACTCTTTACACCTGCCTCCCACGGGCCACCCATATGCGGTGCACTAGGAGGGTTGAAGTGCCAAAATCGCGCGAGAGGACTTTGGCCGCTCCGACGAAAGTTTTGCCGTTGTCGGAATGCATTTGACTTGGGCACCCTCGTCCTGCCACAAATCTCGCAAATGCCGCTAGGAATTTTTCTGTGGTCAGGTCAGATGTAGCTTCTAGATGGATGGCTTTGGTGCTGAAGCACACAAAGACGCACACGTAGCCTTTTGTAATAAGACAGGCTGGACCTGTGTAATTTTTCACATCGAAGGAGCCTGCAAAATCGACTCCTGTGTGAGTGAACGGCCGAGAGAATGAGACTAGAGAATGTGGAGAGCCACAGGCAAGTCGCCCATGAGCTGCGTTTGCAATTTCTTTTTTCGAATGACGCAGATTT
Source organism: Drosophila novamexicana (assembly GCF_003285875.2). Classification (NCBI taxonomy): domain Eukaryota; kingdom Metazoa; phylum Arthropoda; class Insecta; order Diptera; family Drosophilidae; genus Drosophila; species Drosophila novamexicana. The sequence continues at coordinate 38,447 of NW_020825011.1, read as the reverse complement.
TGCAGGAATGGATTGTGGATTTGACCAACACCTTCAGCTTTGGAATCCAGTACTGTGATCGTATTAAACGCATCATGAGCTGGTTGCCTCCATGCAAGGATATAAGATGGCTGAAAGCGGTCAGAAGACACGAATATGCACATGTGTATGGCAGTATGATTGGATGCCGCTCATCGTAGCCGAGTGATTCGGCCGCTCTTACACGACCACATGTTCGAATAATTCCCTTACCATCTAGAAAGGGGTTCAAATTAAGGAGTTTGCTGGAAGGGAGCTGTTTCTTCGTGCTCAAGCAAGTGTACTCTGACGAGTATGCTTGTCTCTGGGTCAGGAGAATGAGTCTTTCTTGTGCATAAGAAATCTCGTTGCTGTCAATTTCAATAGTTGATGAGAGCGACAATTGTTTGCAACGCTTGAAGAAGCGATAGACACTCGCAGGGCTCGATCGAACTTGGAGAAGGTTTACTTTAATCTTACGTTGCGCTATTGTCGTATCTGGGAGGGGATCCGAAGGAATGGGCCATTGGTTCTGAGGTAGGCGTAACCATTCTGGCCCGTGCCACCACAGCTCATTGTTGACTAACACTTGTCTGCTCGCTAGGTCCGCTGGATTGTACTCGGATCGTACATGGGACCATTTATTGGAGTCGGTGGCCTGAGTAGTTTTTACGACTCTGTTTGCTACAAAGGTAGTCCAGGCGCATGGTGGCTTATGAAGCCAAGCTAGCACAATTGTGGAATCTGTCCAATAGAACCAGTCGCCGCCAGCGGAAGGTAGCTGGGGACTGAGTGCAGCGGATAACTCGGACAGAAGTGCTGCTCCGCACAGCTCTAGTCGTGGCAAGGATACCGTCTTGACCGGAGCGACCCTCGTTTTCGCTGTTAGGAGATGTACTGAGATGTATCTTGTATCTCAGTGCGCACGTAAATGGCGGCCCCATATGCACGCTGCGAAGCGTCACAAAACCCGTGGCATTGAATAGTCCCCTGTGGGCGGAGTTCGACCCATCTAGGGATGCGAATCGCACTAAGGCCCGGATACTCTTGCAGAAATAAATTCCACTTACTGAGAAGACTCTCAGGTAGCGGATCGTCCCAGCCCAGTTCTTGGAGCCAGATCTCCTGCATGAATATTTTTGCCTGAATAATGGCTGGACCCAGCCAACCTGCTGGATCGAACAGTTTGGCAATCTGTGAAAGGACTTCACGTTTGGAGACGGACTGTTTGGTTGTTAGCTCGGATGGAGCGAAAAAGAATTCATCGGTGTCTGCTTTCTATCTGATCCCGAGAGTCTTTGCCGAACATGCTTCTTCGATCTCTAAGAAGTCGGCGCGAAGCAAGTGGTCCTTAGGAATCGCTCTTAGCAAGTCCTTTTCATTGGATGTCCATTTTCGCAAGGGGAACCCGGCAGATTCACGGGCTTTGCGGAGTTCTGCAATTGCTTGATCTACCGTTGATTTGGAATGGGCTCCCGCTAGTACATCGTCGACATACATATTGTTTGCGATAATGTGACTTGCTAAGGGATAGAGAGAACGAACGTCATCAATAACGGATGTAGTACCCGGATGGCCAAAAAGGGGGCACAGTTAACTCCAAACGTGACTGTGCTGAGTTCAAAGTCACGAAATTCGTTGTCCTTTGTTCGGAACAGAATTCTCTGATAGGGCGTGTGTTTACGATGCACAAGTATCTGCCGATACATTTTCGTGATATCGGCGTTGAAGACATATCGGAAGATGCGCCATCTTAGAATTTGAATGGTTAAGTCGGATTGCAGAACGGGCCCTGCATGTAGCACATCGTTCAGACGTTTACCATTCGATGACGGGTGGGAGGCGTTAAATACAACGCGGAGCTTGGTCGTGGTGCTGTCAGGCTTGTGAACAGCATGGTGTGGTAGATAAAAGTTATCCGAACCATTGCTTGGAGGGACTTGTCGCATGTGACCTAAGTCCAGATTTTCCTGGATCACCGCATCGTACTGCTCCTTAAGGGGGCCATTTTTTGCCAGACGATTCTCATTTCGTAGAATTTGAGCTAGTGCGATGGACCTTGAATGGCCTAACTGGATGTGATCGAAATTCTTGAATGATAGTGTGACCAAGTATCTGCCGTTTTTATCCCTTTTAGTGGTTTTTTAGAAAGTGCGCTCAGAAAACAGGTCGGATTCCTTTTCCAGCTTTACTGGAATATCCTCCACCTCCCAAAATTTTGTGAGCAGTTTATCCAAGCTCGCATTTGGATTCAGCGAGACTTGAGTCGAAAAGGATGCGACAGATTTGGCACTGGTCTTAGAAACGGGGCCTGTAAGGATCCAGCCGAAAATCGTTTCTTGACCAAGGAGAGTGCCACATATGTTGGGATAGGAGAAGAAGAGAAGCACGTCTTTCTGTGAGCTTCTATAGAAAGAGGGATCGGCCAAGTGTAATTTTGGAAGTTCTTCCAAAGCGGTTTGGGGGATGGGGAGGGCAAATTGCCAGCTAGCTTTGAAAGAACATAAGCCGAGGTTTCAATATGAATGGGCTTTATCGGAGAGCCAATATTAAAATGGCAAAGTTTTTGAGGTTGAGCCGAAATAGCTTGATTCAAACCGGAGACCTGTGCGTCGACAGGTTGACAAGGAAGTTTAACCCTTTTGAACAATCGCTCTGAAATAAAGGTCGCTTCAGACCCAGAGTCGATTAATGCCCGAGCTGTATACTTTGTGCCCAAATGACACACTTGGATGACAGCCGTGCCGAGGAGAACACCATGTGAGTTTGCGGAAAAGTAGTTTTAAACGGTAGCTTGGGTTGAAGTCGAAGTGGACTGTATAGACGAAGGAGGGTTCAAAGCTATTGGTGGAGCAGCGTGTTGTGACGTCCCTTGCACGTGAAACAACTATGTGCGCTGGTGCAGTCTTTCAACTGGTGCCGTCTGGCGCAGCAGTTTAAGCACAACTTTTGTTGCTTTATGACGGAAACTTTCTCGTGTACGGACATTTTTAGAAAACGTGGGCATAGACGCACGGGATGGTTTTGCTTCTGACACAATTTGCAGTGTTGTGACTTTGTAGACACTGTTGTTCTCAGGTGGTTGGACTCTTTTCTTGTGGGTTTGGACTGGGGTGGCGTATGTGCGGTAGGTCGTACAGCCTCTATCGCCTCCAAGGTGCGATATCGGTCGATCAGAAATGAATTCATCTCGGACCATTGAGGTATCTCTGCCTTATGGTGGAGTGATTGTTCCCATAACGACAGCGTGAGCTTAGGCAATTTAGAGGAGCACAAGAAAATAAGCAGACATTCCCAATTTTCCGTGCTCACCCTGGACAAGTTGAGAGCCGTTAAACATCCCTGGATTGTGCCCTGAAGCTCTTTAAGGGCGGCTCCAGACTCTTGTGTTGCTGAGGGGAGATTGGAAAGAATTTTCAATTGACTATTGACTAATAGTCGTTTATTCTAAAATCTCTCCGTCAGGCTCGCCCACGCTGACTGAAAGCCGTCATTCGTGAGCGGGGACTTGAAGACAATTGCCCTAGCTTCGCCGCTGGTTTTGGAATTTAGATGGAACAATTTTTCCACCGGCGTCAATCTTGGATTGTTAATATAAACCGCTGTAAACAAGTCTCGGAAAGTAGGCCAGCGTAGGTAATCCCCACTGAAAACTTCAGTGTCGCATGGCGGGAGACTGCAACCCCTGGACATGGAGAAGTTGGAGGGGGGTTGCTCAGCTTGTCTATTTAAAGCCGTGGCTCTTTCTATTTTTTCACTTAGTTGAGCCGCACATCGCTCGTAAACGGAGTACGAGTAATCGTACTCGCGTTCTACCTTTTCCCATAAAGTCTTAATCTGATCTCGTCGGATTTGGAGAGTGAACAGTGTCACTTCAAATTGGCCTAGTCGGTCAGTTATAGAAACAAAGTCGTTCAGTGCCATTTCGCTTGACTTCTGCATTTTTTGCGTAGTCGAACGGGTAATTTTTGGGGTAATATCTATTGTTGGAGTCGGACTCACAGTCTTGCGGTCGGTTGTGGTGGTACTCTCGACCTTGAGTTTTCGCGAAAACTACTCTAGGTGAGGTTAAAGGTCGCTTTGACTCCTTAACGGACGGTGCTGTGAGTCGTTTGGGGCTGTTTTGATCACCACCGATTGGCATACTAGGCTCTTCACATAGCTAAAAATTTTAATAACCAGGTGAAATGTGATCAAATACAAATAATTTGAATCAGCCGAGCGAAAACGGACTAAGAAATGGCCCAGGGACAATGGAATCGAGATATCAGAAAAATATGGAATGACCGAAATGGTGTTCACTATTGAGTCCAACGAAATCGGAAATATTTGTTAAATTAATTATTTTAATTGTTGAGCTCAAGAAAAGGACGTTTATTCTAAACGCAGCTCAATGGAAGGTTTTCTGTCATAGAATTATTTGTATAATTTGTTATTTTATGAAAAATCGCACGGAAATTCGATTTATTACGCAATCATGATTTATTAATCATGATTTATAAATTTTTATAAGAATAAGAAAAAGTAATGCATATGTTTGTATTTTATTAAGTTAAGAACGCAGCTCAATGGCAAGTGGAAACATACAAAATATAAAAGTTTCTCAGAAAAAGTTTATCGAAAAACGATCTTGATACTTGACAACCCTGCCATAGGAATGATCGGCATTTATTAGTTTTACTGTACTCCTCATTTATAGGCCAAATCATATTAAGATCGTACCACTATATCATATAGCTGCCATAGGAACGATCGGTCGGAAATTAAGTTTTTTTATGAAAAAACAAACTTGGCATTTATTAGTTTTACTTTACTCCTCATATATAGGCAAAATCATATTAAGATCGGACCACTATATCATATAGCTGCTATAAGTACGATCGGTCGAAAATTAAGTTGTTGTATGAAAATACATTTTGTGTTTATTATATTATATATCATATAGCTGCCATAAGAAAGATCGGTCGAAAATTAAGTTTTTTTTATGAAAAAACATTTTGTTGTAGTAGGGCGTCTGCAGGGCTTCCAGATGAACTTTGCTAATTCTGTATCGTTGGGGGAGCGTTTCTGCTCTGCACAAATTTTTGGGAAGGTTTTCAAGAAAACACGTTTGTTCGCTTGCAGGTTATTTTTTCTTCTGTATTTTCAGAGTACATTACAATGTATTAGTGTAAGTGAGGTGAATTTCGTGTTCCCTGTACTGGTTCCGGAGTTACATGGCGGTTGGATGGCGACTGCCAGATACACTTCTTGTGTGAACACACTTCTTGTGTGAACATGCCGCCCTCCTTGCAGTATTGCAAAAAGAAAAAGGGAGAGGGAAGTGGCTCTGTTCCTACTGGTGAGCGCAGGAGCCGGACAGTATCCACCCGAAGAACGTGTTTTGGGCCAGTGGTGCGCCGCCATGGCTCGGCAGGACGCCTTGGAGAATTAAATCTGGATAGATGTCCGAGCCCAAAACCAGATTGGAGATCTCCGGCTGGAACCAGCGATCGTCTGCCAATCGATCGTTGTTGAAAGGCTCGTTCAGTTTCTCGCTGACGAGCTTCGTTGGAGTTCGATACCGGAGATTTGGCATCACCTGCAGGATGACCTCTCGCTGGAAGCTAGAGGTCCTGGAACTGATAATGGCCGAGCAAGCGTTGTCTTTACCGACGCGGGTGACGGATAGCCCGGAGGCCTTTGCCAAGGATGCGTCAATAAGACTTACCGGACAGCACGGGTCTAAAAGTGCCCGAGTGTCGCGGGTCGCCTTGCCGTTTTCAAGTCGGATGAGTGCTCTCGGGAGCATGGTTGTCCTTTTGTGTTCCATTAAAGTAGACAAGGAGATGGAACCAGCGGATGAAGGCGGCGCGGAGCGTCGCTCTTGGGCCTTGGTGCTGTGCATTTTTTGGGATCGCTCTGGAGATCGCGATGGCATGCGACGCGCTTCTTGGAAATGAAGCAAGGTGTGATGGTCGCCCTGGCACTTTCGGCGCTTGTCCTTGCGGCGACAGGACTCCCCGGAATGTTGATGAGCCAGGCAGTTTGGGCAGTATTTGTTGACCAGAACGCTCGGAGTCTCTTCTCTGGAGACAGCCGCATGAACCGCTGGCACTTTCGCAGCGCGTGGACTCCTCGGCATACTCGGCATCGGAACGATTCCGTTGCCGGTCGGCTCTTGGATCGGAAGAAGGTTGGAAAAATACATAATAGACATTACTGATGCGGCTTTATACGGATGGTCCGCAGACCAATGGATCTAGGATTCTAGTCTTTACTGGAGATTCTACTGGATGGAGAAAGGAGACTAGATTCTATCGGGAGCAGGATCAACTTAGAGATAGGTCTCTTGGAGACACCTCGGGCTGTTAACACGTCGACCACTCGGACTCTTTGGTCGTCGCCAGGATAGGTCGTTTGGATTCGACCAAGACGCCAGTTATTAACTGGAAGATTATCTTCTTTAATAATGACTAGATCGTCCCGTTGTAAGTCTAGCGATGGAGTTTGCCATTTGTTGATTTTGTGTAACTCTAAAAGATACTCATGTTTCCAACGGAGACAGAACTGTTGTTGCAAAGCCTTCAAGCGCTGCCAGCGCTTGATGATGGACGCGGCGTTTTCCTTGATCTCTGGCTCTGTTGCGGAAAGTAGAGGACCCCCGACTAGAAAATGACCGGGAGTCAGAGCTAGGAGATCAGTAGGATCTTCCGACATTGGAGATATCGGTCTTGAATTCAGGCATGCTTCAACTTTGGATAGGAGCGTGGAAAGCTCTTCGAAGGTGTATTTGGAGGTCGATGTAGACTTATAAAATAGATTTTTGAAACTCTTTACACCTGCCTCCCACAGGCCACCCATATGCGGTGCACTAGGAGGGTTGAGACTGTAAGTGGCCTGGAGTTGAGTCTTAAGCGCTTCTACAAAATCGCGCGAGAGGACTTTGGCCGCTCCGACGAAGGTTTTGCCGTTGTCGGAATGCATTTGACTTGGGCACCCTCGTAGTGCCACAAATCTCGCAAATGCCACTAGGAATTTTTCTGTGGTCTGGTCAGGCTTTGGTGCTGAAGCACACAAAGACGCACACGTAGCCTTTTGTAATAAGACAGGCTCGACCTGTGTAATTTTTCACATCGAAGGGGCCTGCAAAATCGACTCCTGTGTGAGTGACTCTCTCCACAGGCAAGTCGCCCATGAGCTGCGTTTGCAATTTCTTTTTTCGAATGACGCAGATTTTGCAGGAATGGATTGTGGATTTGACCAACACCTTCAGCTTTGGAATCTAGTACTGTGATCGTATTAAACGCATCATGAGCTGGTTGCCTCCATGCAAGGATATAAGATGGGTGAAAGTGGTCAGAAGACGCGAATATGTACATGTGTATGGCAGTATGATTGGATGCCGCTCATCGTAGCCGAGTGATTCAGCCGCTCTTACACGACCACATGTTCGAATAATTCCCTTACCATCTAGAAAGGGGTTCAAATTAAGGCGTTTGCTGGAAGTGAGCTGTTTCTTCGTGCTCAAGCAAGTGTACTCTGACGAGTATGCTTGTCTCTGGGTCAGGAGAATGAGTCTTTCTTGTGCATAAGAAATCTCTTTGCTGTCAATTTCAATAGTTGACGGGAGCGACAATCGTTTGCAACGCTTGAAGAAGCGATAGATGTATGCTAACACTCGCAGGGCTCGATCGAACTTGGAGAAGCGCTCGTGGAACGAAAATGAGGGAGCCGTGTTTACGTTGCTCTATTGTCGTATCTGGGAGGGGATCTGAAGGAACCATTCTGGCCCGTGCCACCACAGCTCATTGTTGACTAACACTTGTGGTGGGGCACCTCTGCTCGCTAGGTCCGCTGGATTGTACTCGGATCGTACATGGGACCATTTATTGGAGTCGGTGGCCTGAGTAATTTTTGCGACTCTGTTTGCTACAAAGGTAGTCCAGGTGCATGGTGGCTTATGAAGCCAAGCTAGCACAATTGTGGAATCTGTCCAATAGAACCAGTCGCCGCCAGCGGAAGGTAGCTGGGGACTGAGTGCAGCGGATAACTCGGACAGAAGTGCTGCTCCGCACAGCTCTAGTCGTGGCAAGGATACCGTCTTGACCGGAGCGACCCTCGTTTTCGCTGTTAGGAGATGTACTGAGATGCGATCTTGTATCTCAGTGCGCACGTAAATGGCGGCCCCATATGCACGCTGCGAACCCGTGGTATTGAATAGTCCCCTGTGGGCGGAACTCGACCCATCTAGGGATGCGAATCGCACTAAGGCCTGGATACTCTTGCAGAAATAAATTCCACTTACTGAGAAGACTCTCAGGTAGCGGATCGTCCCAGCCCAGTTCTTGGAGCCAGATCTCCTGCATGAATATTTTTGCCTGAATAATGACTGGACCCAGCCAACCTGCTGGATCGAACCGTTTGGCAATCTGTGAAAGGACTTCACGTTTGGAGACGGACTGTTTGGTTGTTAGCTCGGATGGAGCGAAAAAGAACTCATCGGTGCCAGCTTTCTATCTGATCCCGAGAGTCTTTGCCGAACATGCTTCTTCGATCTCTAAGAAGTCGGCGCGAAGCTAGTGGTCCTTAGGAATCGCTCTTAGCAAGTCCTTTTCATTGGATGTCCATTTTCGCAAGGGGAACCCCGCAGATTCAAGGGCTTTGCGGAGTTCTGCAATTGCTTGATCTGCCGTTGATTTGGAATGGGCTCCCGCTGGTACATCGTCGACATACATATTGTTTGCGATAATGTGACTTGCTAAGTGATAGAGCGAACGAACGTCATCAGATAACTGATGTAGTACCCGGATGGCCAAAAAGGGGGCACAGTTAACTCCAAACGTGACTGTGCTGAGTTCGAAGTCACGAAGTTCGTTGTCCTTTGCTCGGAACAGAATTCTCTGATAGAGCGTGTGTTTGGGATGCACAAGTATCTGCCGATACATTTTCGTGATATCGGCGTTGAAGACATATCGGAAGAAGCGCCATCTTAGAATTTGAATGGTTAAGTCGGATTGCAGAACGGGCCCTGCATGTAGCACATCGTTCAGACGTTTACCATTCGATGACGGGTGGGAGGCGTTAAATACAACGCAGAGCTTGGTCGTGGTGCTGTCAGGCTTGTGAACAGCATGGTGTGGTAGATAAAAGTTATCCGAACCATTGCTTGGAGGGACTTGTCGCATGTGACCTAACTGCTACCTACTGCTCCTTAAGGGGGGCATTTTTGCCAGACGATTCTCATTTCGTAGAATTTGAGCTAGTGCGATGGACCTTGAATGGCCTAACTGGATGTGATCGGAATTCTTGAATGGTAGTGTGACCAAGTATCTGCCGTTTTTATCCCTTTTAGTGGTTTTTTAGAAAGTGCGCTCACAAAACAGGTCGGATTCCTTTTCCAGCTTTACTGGAATATCCTCCACCTCCCAAAATTTTGTGAGCAGTTTATCCAAGCTCGCATTTGGATTCAGCGAGACTTGAGTCGAAAAGGATGCGACAGATTTGGCACTGGTCTTAGAAACGGGGCCTGTAAGGATCCAGCCGAAAATCGTTTCTTGACCAAGGAGAGTGCCACATATGTTGGGATAGGAGAAGAAGAGAAGCACGTCTTTCTGTGAGCTTCTATAGAAAGAGGGATCGGCCAAGTGTAATTTTGGAAGTTCTTCCAAAGCGGTTTGGGGGATGGTGTAGGAGGGCAAATTGCCTGCTAGCTTTGGAAGAACATAAGCCGAGGTTTCAATATGAACCCTGGGCTTTATCGGAGAGCCAATATTAAAATGGCAAAGTTTTTGAGGTTGAGCCGAAATAGCTTGATTCAAACCGGAGACCTGTGCGTCGACAGGTTGACAAGGAAGTTTAACCCTTTTGAACAATCGCTCTGAAATAAAGGTCGCTTCAGACCCAGAGTCGATTAATGCCCGAGCTGTATACTTTGTGCCCAAATGACACACTTGGATGACAGCCGTGCCGAGGAGAACACCATGTGAGTTTGCGAAAAAGTAGTTTTGAACGGTAGCTTGGGTTGAAGTCGAAGTGAACTGTATAGACGAAGGAGGGTTCAAAACTATTGGTGTTGTGGAAGCTGAGGGCACCTGGGGTCGGTCACGATGGAGCAGCGTGTTGTGACGTCCCTTGCACGTGAAACAACTATGTGCGCTGCTGCAGTCTTTCAACTGGTGCTGTCTGGCGAAGCAGTTTAAGTACAACTTTTGTTGCTTAATGACGGAAACTCTCTCGTGTACGGACATTTGTAGAAAACGTGGGCATAGACGCACGGGATGGTTTTGCTTCTGACACAATTTGCAGTGTTGTGACTTTGTAGACACTGTTGTTCTCAGGTGGTTGGACTCTTTTCTTGTGGGTTTGGACTGGGGTGGCGTATGTGCGGTAGGTCGTACAGCCTCTATCGCCTCCAAGGTGCGATATCGGTCGATCAGAAATGAATTCATCTCGGACCATTGAGGTATCTCTGCCTTATGGTGGAGTGATTGTTCCCATAACGACAGCGTGAGCTTTGGCAATTTAGAGGAGCACAAGAAAATAAGCAGACATTCCCAATTTTCCGTGCTCACCCTGGACAAGTTGAGAGCCGTTAAACATCCCTGGATTGTGCCCTGAAGCTCTTTAAGGGCGGCTCCAGACTCTTGTGTTGCTGAGGGGAGATTGGAAAGAATTTTCAATTGACTATTGACTAATAGTCGTTTATTCTAAAATCTCTCCGTCAGGCTCGCCCACGCTGACTGAAAGCCGTCATTCGTGAGCGGGGACTTGAAGACAATTGCCCTAGCTTCGCCGCTGGTTTTGGAATTTAGATGGAACAATTTTTCCACCGGCGTCAATCTTGGATTGTTAATATAAACCGCTGTAAACTAGTCTCGGAAAGTAGGCCAGCGTAGGTAATCCCCACTGAAAACTTCAGTGTCGCATGGCGGGAGACTGCAACCCCTGGACATGGAGAAGTTGGAGGGGGGTTGCTCAGCTTGTCTATTTAAAGCCGTGGCTCTTTCTATTTTTTCACTTAGTTGAGCCGCACATCGCTCGTAAACGGAGTACGAGTAATCATATTTTGCTTGCATAGCCACCAGGTCACTGCTGCTGCAAGCGCCTTGGTTGAGAGCTTTGGAACATAACTCGTACTCGCGTTCTACCTTTTCCCATAAAGTCTTAATCTGATCTCGTCGGATTTGGAGAGTGAACAGTGTCACTTCAAATTGGCCTAGTCGGTCAGTTATAGAAACAAAGTCGTTCAGTGCCATTTCGCTTGACTTCTGCATTTTTTGCGTAGTCGAACGGGTAATTTTTGGGGTAATATCTATTGTTGGAGTCGGACTCACAGTCTTGCGGTCGGTTGTGGTGGTACTCTCGACCTTGAGTTTTCGCGAAAACTACTCTAGGTGAGGTTAAAGGTCGCTTTGACTCCTTAACGGACGGTGCTGTGAGTCGTTTGGGGCTGTTTTGATCACCACCGATTGGCATACTAGGCTCTTCACATAGCTAAAAATTTTAATAACCAGGTGAAATGTGATCAAATACAAATAATTTGAATCAGCCGAGCGAAAACGGACTAAGAAATGGCCCAGGGACAATGGAATCGAGATATCAGAAAAATATGGAATGACCGAAATGGTGTTCACTATTGAGTCCAACGAAATCGGAAATATTTGTTAAATTAATTATTTTAATTGTTGAGCTCAAGAAAAGGACGTTTATTCTAAACGCAGCTCAATGGAAGGTTTTCTGTCATAGAATTATTTGTATAATTTGTTATTTTATGAAAAATCGCACGGAAATTCGATTTATTACGCAATCATGATTTATTAATCATGATTTATAAATTTTTATAAGAATAAGAAAAAGTAATGCATATGTTTGTATTTTATTAAGTTAAGAACGCAGCTCAATGGCAAGTGGAAACATACAAAATATAAAAGTTTCTCAGAAAAAGTTTATCGAAAAACGATCTTGATACTTGACAACCCTGCCATAGGAATGATCGGCATTTATTAGTTTTACTGTACTCCTCATTTATAGGCCAAATCATATTAAGATCGGACCACTATATCATATAGCTGCCATAGGAACGATCGGTCGGAAATTAAGTTTTTTTATGAAAAAACAAACTTGGCATTTATTAGTTTTACTTTACTCCTCATATAGATGCAAAATCCTATTAAGATCGGACCACTATATCATATAGCTGCTATAAGTACGATCGGTCGAAAATTAAGTTGTTGTATGAAAATACATTTTGTGTTTATTATATTATATATCATATAGCTGCCATAAGAAAGATCGGTCGAAAATTAAGTTTTTTTTATGAAAAAACATTTTGTTGTAGTAGGGCGTCTGCAGGGCTTCCAGATGAACTTTGCTAATTCTGTATCGTTGGGGGAGCGTTTCTGCTCTGCACAAATTTTTGGGAAGGTTTTCAAGAAAACACGTTTGTTCGCTTGCAGGTTATTTTTTCTTCTTTATTTTTAGAGTACATTACAATGTATTAGTGTAAGTGAGATGAATTTCGTGTTCCCTGTACTGGTTCCGGAGTTACATGGCGGTTGGATGGCGACTGCCAGATACACTTCTTGTGTGAACACACTTCTTGTGTGAACATGCCGCCCTCCTTGCAGTATTGCAAAAAGAAAAAGGGAGAGGGAAGTGGCTCTGTTCCTACTGGTGAGCGCAGGAGCCGGACAGTATCCACCCGAAGAACGTGTTTTGGGCCAGTGGTGCGCCGCCATGGCTCGGCAGGACGCCTTGGAGAATTAAATCTGGATAGATGTCCGAGCCCAAAACCAGATTGGAGATCTCCGGCTGGAACCAGCGATCGTCTGCCAATCGATCGTTGTTGAAAGGCTCGTTCAGTTTCTCGCTGACGAGCTTCGTTGGAGTTCGATACCGGAGATTTGGCATCACCTGCAGGATGACCTCTCGCTGGAAGCTAGAGGTCCTGGAACTGATAATGGCCGAGCAAGCGTTGTCTTTACCGACGCGGGTGACGGATAGCCCGGAGGCCTTTGCCAAGGATGCGTCAATAAGACTTACCGGACAGCACGGGTCTAAAAGTGCCCGAGTGTCGCGGGTCGCCTTGCCGTTTTCAAGTCGGATGAGTGCTCTCGGGAGCATGGTTGTCCTTTTGTGTTCCATTAAAGTAGACAAGGAGATGGAACCAGCGGATGAAGGCGGCGCGGAGCGTCGCTCTTGGGCCTTGGTGCTGTGCATTTTTTGGGATCGCTCTGGAGATCGCGATGGCATGCGACGCGCTTCTTGGAAATGAAGCAAGGTGTGATGGTCGCCCTGGCACTTTCGGCGCTTGTCCTTGCGGCGACAGGACTCCCCGGAATGTTGATGAGCCAGGCAGTTTGGGCAGTATTTGTTGACCAGAACTGCTCGGAGTCTCTTCTCTGGAGACAGCCGCATGAACCGCTGGCACTTTCGCAGCGCGTGGACTCCTCGGCATACTCGGCATCGGAACGATTCCGTTGCCGGTCGGCTCTTGGATCGGAAGAAGGTTGGAAAAATACATAATAGACATTACTGATGCGGCTTTATACGGATGGTCCGCAGACCAATGGATCTAGGATTCTAGTCTTTACTGGAGATTCTACTGGATGGAGAAAGGAGACTAGATTCTATCGGGAGCAGGATCAACTTAGAGATAGGTCTCTTGGAGACACCTCGGGCTGTTAACACGTCGACCACTCGGACTCTTTGGATTCGACCAAGACGCCAGTTATTAACTGGAAGATTATCTTCTTTAATAATGACTAGATCGTCCCGTTGTAAGTCTAGCGATGGAGTTTGCCATTTGTTGATTTTGTGTAACTCTAAAAGATACTCATGTTTCCAACGGAGACAGAACTGTTGTTGCAAAGCCTTCAAGCGCTGCCAGCGCTTGATGATGGACGCGGCGTTTTCCTTGATCTCTGGCTCTGTTGCGGAAAGTAGAGGACCCCCGACTAGAAAATGACCGGGAGTCAGAGCTAGGAGATCAGTAGGATCTTCCGACATTGGAGATATCGGTCTTGAATTCAGGCATGCTTCAACTTTGGATAGGAGCGTGGAAAGCTCTTCGAAGGTGTATTTGGAGGTCGATGTAGACTTATAAAATAGATTTTTGAAACTCTTTACACCTGCCTCCCACAGGCCACCCATATGCGGTGCACTAGGAGGGTTGAGACTGTAAGTGGCCTGGAGTTGAGTCTTAAGCGCTTCTACAAAATCCCGCGAGAGGACTTTGGCCGCTCCGACGAAGGTTTTGCCGTTGTCGGAATGCATTTGACTTGGGCACCCTCGTAGTGCCACAAATCTCGCAAATGCCACTAGGAATTTTTCTGTGGTCTGGTCAGGCTTTGGTGCTGAAGCACACAAAGACGCACACGTAGCCTTTTGTAATAAGACAGGCTCGACCTGTGTAATTTTTCACATCGAAGGGGCCTGCAAAATCGACTCCTGTGTGAGTGACTCTCTCCACAGGCAAGTCGCCCATGAGCTGCGTTTGCAATTTCTTTTTTCGAATGACGCAGATTTTGCAGGAATGGATTGTGGATTTGACCAACACCTTCAGCTTTGGAATCTAGTACTGTGATCGTATTAAACGCATCATGAGCTGGTTGCCTCCATGCAAGGATATAAGATGGGTGAAAGTGGTCAGAAGACGCGAATATGTACATGTGTATGGCAGTATGATTGGATGCCGCTCATCGTAGCCGAGTGATTCAGCCGCTCTTACACGACCACATGTTCGAATAATTCCCTTACCATCTAGAAAGGGGTTCAAATTAAGGCGTTTGCTGGGAGTGAGCTGTTTCTTCGTGCTCAAGCAAGTGTACTCTGACGAGTATGCTTGTCTCTGGGTCAGGAGAATGAGTCTTTCTTGTGCATAAGAAATCTCTTTGCTGTCAATTTCAATAGTTGACGGGAGCGACAATCGTTTGCAACGCTTGAAGAAGCGATAGATGTATGCTAACACTCGCAGGGCTCGATCGAACTTGGAGAAGCGCTCGTGGAACGAAAATGAGGGAGCCGTGTTTGCGAGTGTTTACGTTGCTCTATTGTCGTATCTGGGAGGGGATCTGAAGGAATGGGCCATTGGTTCTGAGGTAGGCGTAACCATTCTGGCCCGTGCCACCACAGCTCATTGTTGACTAACACTTGTGGTGGGGCACCTCTGCTCGCTAGGTCCGCTGGATTGTACTCGGATCGTACATGGGACCATTTATTGGAGTCGGTGGCCTGAGTAATTTTTGCGACTCTGTTTGCTACAAAGGTAGTCCAGGTGCATGGTGGCTTATGAAGCCAAGCTAGCACAATTGTGGAATCTGTCCAATAGAACCAGTCGCCGCCAGCGGAAGGTAGCTGGGGACTGAGTGCAGCGGATAACTCGGACAGAAGTGCTGCTCCGCACAGCTCAAGTCGTGGCAAGGATACCGTCTTGACCGGAGCGACCCTCGTTTTCGCTGTTAGGAGATGTACTGAGATGCGATCTTGTATCTCAGTGCGCACGTAAATGGCGGCCCCATATGCACGCTGCGAACCCGTGGTATTGAATAGTCCCCTGTGGGCGGAATTCGACCCATCTAGGGATGCGAATCGCACTAAGGCCTGGATACTCTTGCAGAAATAAATTCCACTTACTGAGAAGACTCTCAGGTAGCGGATCGTCCCAGCCCAGTTCTTGGAGCCAGATCTCCTGCATGAATATTTTTGCCTGAATAATGACTGGACCCAGCCAACCTGCTGGATCGAACCGTTTGGCAATCTGTGAAAGGACTTCACGTTTGGAGACGGACTGTTTGGTTGTTAGATCGGATGGAGCGAAAAAGAACTCATCGGTGTCAGCTTTCTATCTGATCCCGAGAGTCTTTGCCGAACATACTTCTTCGATCTCTAAGAAGTCGGCGCGAAGCTAGTGGTCCTTAGGAATCGCTCTTAGCAAGTCCTTTTCATTGGATGTCCATTTTCGCAAGGGGAACCCCGCAGATTCAAGGGCTTTGCGGAGCTCTGCAATTGCTTGATCTGCCGTTGATTTGGAATGGGCTCCCGCTGGTACATCGTCGACATACATATTGTTTGCGATAATATGACTTGCTAAGTGATAGAGCGAACGAACGTCATCAGATAACTGATGTAGTACCCGGATGGCCAGAAAGGGGGCACAGTTAACTCCAAACGTGACTGTGCTGAGTTCGAAGTCACGAAGTTCGTTGTCCTTTGCTCGGAACAGAATTCTCTGATAGAGCGTGTGTTTGGGATGCACAAGTATCTGCCGATACATTTTCGTGATATCGGCGTTGAAGACATATCGGAAGAAGCGCCATCTTAGAATTTGAATGGTTAAGTCGGATCGCAGAACGGGCCCTGCATGTAGCACATCGTTCAGACGTTTACCATTCGATGACGGGTGGGAGGCGTTAAATACAACGCAGAGCTTGGTCGTGGTGCTGTCAGGCTTGTGAACAGCATGGTGTGGTAGATAAAAGTTATCCGAACCATTGCTTGGAGGGACTTGTCGCATGTGACCTAACTGCTACCTACTGCTCCTTAAGGGGGGCATTTTTTGCCAGACGATTCTCATTTCGTAGAATTTGAGCTAGTGCGATGGACCTTGAATGGCCTAACTGGATGTGATCGGAATTCTTGAATGGTAGTGTGACCAAGTATCTGCCGTTTTTATCCCTTTTAGTGGTTTTTTAGAAAGTGCGCTCACAAAACAGGTCGGATTCCTTTTCCAGCTTTACTGGAATATCCTCCACCTCCCAAAATTTTGTGAGCAGTTTATCCAAGCTCGCATTTGGATTCAGCGAGACTTGAGTCGAAAAGGATGCGACAGATTTGGCACTGGTCTTAGAAACGGGGCCTGTAAGGATCCAGCCGAAAATCGTTTCTTGACCAAGGAGAGTGCCACATATGTTGGGATAGGAGAAGAAGAGAAGCACGTCTTTCTGTGAGCTTCTATAGAAAGAGGGATCGGCCAAGTGTAATTTTGGAAGTTCTTCCAAAGCGGTTTGGGGGATGGTGTAGGAGGGCAAATTGCCTGCTAGCTTTGGAAGAACATAAGCCGAGGTTTCAATATGAACCCTGGGCTTTATCGGAGAGCCAATATTAAAATGGCAAAGTTTTTGAGGTTGAGCCGAAATAGCTTGATTCAAACCGGAGACCTGTGCGTCGACAGGTTGACAAGGAAGTTTAACCCTTTTGAACAATCGCTCTGAAATAAAGGTCGCTTCAGACCCAGAGTCGATTAATGCCCGAGCTGTATACTTTGTGCCCAAATGACACACTTGGATGACAGCCGTGCCGAGGAGAACACCATGTGAGTTTGCGAAAAAGTAGTTTTGAACGGTAGCTTGGGTTGAAGTCGAAGTGAACTGTATAGACGAAGGAGGGTTCAAAACTATTGGTGTTGTGGAAGCTGAGGGCACCTGGGGTCGGTCACGGTGGAGCAGCGTGTTGTGACGTCCCTTGCACGTGAAACAACTATGTGCGCTGCTGCAGTCTTTCAACTGGTGCTGTCTGGCGAAGCAGTTTAAGTACAACTTTTGTTGCTTAATGACGGAAACTCTCTCGTGTACGGACATTTGTAGAAAACGTGGGCATAGACGCACGGGATGGTTTTTCTTCTGACACAATTTGCAGTGTTGTGACTTTGTAGACACTGTTGTTCTCAGGTGGTTGGACTCTTTTCTTGTGGGTTTGGACTGGGGTGGCGTATGTGCGGTAGGTCGTACAGCCTCTATCGCCTCCAAGGTGCGATATCGGTCGATCAGAAATGAATTCATCTCGGACCATTGAGGTATCTCTGCCTTATCGTGGAGTGATTGTTCCCATAACGACAGCGTGAGCTTAGGCAATTTAGAGGAGCACAAGAAAACAAGAAGACAATCCCAATTTTCCGTGCTCACCCTGGATAAGTTGAGAGCCGTTAAACATCCCTGGATTGTGCCCTGAAGCTCTTTAAGGGCGGCTCCAGACTCTTGTGTTGCTGAGGGGAGATTGAAAAGAATTTTCAATTGACTATTGACTAATAGTCGCTTATTCTCAAATCTCTCCGTCTGAAAGCCGTCATTCGTGAGCGGGGACTTGAAGACAATTGCCCTAGCGTCGCCGCTGGTTTTGGAATTTAGATGCAACAATTTTTCCACCGGCGTCAATCTTGGATTGTTAATATTTAAAGCCGTGGCTCTTTCTATTTTTTCACTTAGTTGAGCCGCACATCGCTCGTAAACGGAGTACGAGTAATCATATTTTGCTTGCATAGCCACCAGGTCACTGCTGCTGCAAGCGCCTTGGTTGAGAGCTTTGGAACATAACTCGTACTCGCGTTCTACCTTCCATAAGGTCGTAATCTGATCTCGTCGGATTTGGAGAGTGAACAGTGTCACTTCAAATTGGCCTAGTCGGTCAGTTATAGAAACAAAGTCGTTCAGTGCCATTTCGCTCGACTTCTGCATTTCTTGCGTAGTCGAACGGGTAATTTTTGTCGCTGTTTTGATCTCCACCGATTGGCATACTAGGCTATTGCTTATTAATTGTTGAGCTCAAGAAAAGGACGTTTATTCTAAACGCAGCTAAATGGAAGGTTTTCTGTCATAGAATTATTTGTATAATTTGTTATTTTATGAAAAATCGCACGGATATTCGATTTATTACGCAACTTGGAAACGTCTTGACTTATAATTATGATTTATAAATTTTTATAAGAATAAGAAAAAGTAATATATGTATATGTTTGTATTTTATTAAGTTAAGAACGCAGCTCAATGGCAAGTAGAAACATGCAAAATATAAAAGTTTCTCAGAAAAAGTTAATCGAAAAACGATCTTGATACTTGACAACCCTGATGTTTGTTTACCTTTTGCACTTGCCAATTAATTGGTAAAAATAAATATATAAATTGATCTTGAAGCTGCTGTGGAGGAAAAATAGCAAGCGATACACAAATAATATGATGTGCGTGTGTGTGTATAGTTACAGGTGAATTTGCACAGTGTGGTTTTAATTAACTAAAGACCAATCAGAATTGTGTGTCTTATTTTTTATATTTAGGTATGTAATTATTTGGTGAAGGTTAGAATGGAGAAGCGCATACACTTGTTGTTCAACGGAGCGAAAGCCTATGTGTGCAGACTTGCGTACATCAATATGGCGATCGTTTAAATTTTTGGGTATGCACTTGTACATATATGTATATACATATGTACATATGTACAGACACCAATATGGCGACCTTATTGGAGTCACTTTCTGTTTTATTTGTTTTATTATTTGTCACTTTGTAGATGCCTTTAGGGCCACGAACAATATTTTATTTGCGGTTTTTTGTTTTTGAATTTTTAAATACAATTGCCACTCGCTTTAACCACGGACAATGTGAAGCGAAAAAATATGTTCAGACACACAAATATGACTTAATCGGACTGGAGTTGCCGGAAATTTGGCAATTGACGAGTTGAGGTAGGTGCACTGCTACTTATCTGGTTTGAATGTGTAGCTGTTCCTGGGACCTTTTATTGCAGATACACCAATGCTGGCTAGGGCGAACTGGATATGCCAAATGTAGCTGAAGAGTCCGGCTCGAAGAACCAAAATGTTGTAGTAGGGCGTCTACAGGGCTTCCAGATGAACTTTACTAATTCTGTATCGTTGGGGGAGCGTTTCTGCTCTGCACATATTTTTGGGAAGGTTTGCAAGAAAACACGTTTGTTCGCTTGCAGGTTATTTTTTCTTCTTTATTTTCAGAGTACACTACAATGTATTAGTGTAAGTGAGGTGAATTTCGTGTTCCCTGTACGGGTTCCGGAGTTACATGGCGGTTGGATGGCGACTGCCGGATAAACTTCTTGTGTGAACTCACTTCTTGTGTGAACACATTTTGTTCATCAAGATATCTTGACCAAACTCGGCATTTATTAGTTTTACTCCTCATATATAGGCAAAATCATATTAAGATCGGATCACTATATGATATAGCTGCCATAGGAACGATCGGTCGAAAATTAACTTGTTGTATGAAAATACATTTTGTGTTTCAAGATATCTTGACCAAACTCGGCATTAATTAGTTTTACTTTATTCCTCATATATATGCAAAATCCTATTAAAATCGGACCTCTATATCATATAGCTGCCATAGGAAGTTGTTGTATGAAAAATCATTTTGTTTATCAAGATATCTTGACCAAACTCGGCCTTTATTAGTTTTACTTTACTCCTCCTATATATGCAAAATCCTATTACGATCGGACCACTATATCATATAGCTGCCTTAGGAACGATCTGTCGAAAATTAAGTTGTTGTATGAAAAAACATTTTGTTTTTCAAGTTGTTGTTCAGACTCGGCACTTATAAGTTTTATTATGCTCCTCATATATATGCAAAATCCTATTAAGATCGATCCACTATATCAAATAGCTGCCATAGGAATGATCCCAGTAATTAAGTATTGCAGAGTTCAAAAAACATGCAAAGCCAGTCGTTATTAGCTGTAGTAGCTTAATTGCCCAAAAGATCAATGTTATTAGACTACTAGTGATCCGAAGGTTCTTGTGCGGATAGGTATTCGAGAAAACGTTTATTACACACCGACAGCATTTTCGGTCGCGATTGTGCGTAGATCTGGGAATTAATTCTCCTTTAGCGATCTTTACTTTTTTCCGACGTATCCTACCGACTGCGCCAATAAAGTTTTACACGTTCTGTTACTTTAAAAAAATATATTTCAATTTTTTATTTTTACTAACGGCTACTTCTGCAGAGTACATTCAAATTTGCTTGCAAATTTGAACTGATTTATCGAACTGTTGCGGTCGCTTAGCAAACTTCGCTTTGAGAGAGCTTAGATTAAAATAGAGTGAAGTTTGAGCTGCGTCAGCAATTATGCGTGGGATAGTGCTCTGATGGGAACATTAGTAGTGGCGTGATATTTAGGGTGAAATTTTTATGTCTATCAAAGGGGGACAGTTTGATCTTGACAAATGTCGATGTTGTCACCCGGCTCTTTGTTACAATATTAGAAATCTTTATACTTGTGCTCATGCTTATGTACTAAGATATGTTAAAGGGTGGGTGCGACCATGGATATGTCACTATATATATATCAAGTATCTTTCATTTTATATCTATCGCCACCTCCCCGCTAACACCGCAGAGCTATAAATCAAGTTAATAACGCAACTTATATTGCCAACCAATCTAAGGCACAATTTATATGCAATTGACTTTTTGAGAATACACAAATATTCTATGGTAAAATAAGATATACGGTAGAAAATTTTATAAAGATCGGTTAAGAGAAAACCAAAGTTATATGTAACTGCGCAATTGGATGGCACAGCTAGCGAAAACATCAAGAATTTGTGTATACATATATATACACACACACATTCATGCTTTCTAACAGCATTCTAGTAATTTTTATATCCTTGCAGAGGGTATTATAATTTTGTCGTGAAATGTGTAACGCATAGAAGAAGACATCTCCGACCCTATAAAGTATATATATTCTTCATCAGCATCAACAGCCGTGTCGATAGAGCCATGTCCGTCATTACGTCTGTCCGTCTGTTACTATGCGAACTAGTCTTTTAGTTTTAAAGCTATCTTAATGAAATTTTGCAAAAGTCCCTCTTTCTGTTGCACGCAGCACATATGTTAAAACCAGCTGACATCTTGACCAAACTCGACATTAATTTGTTTTACTTTACTCCTCATATATATGCAAAATCCTATTAAGATCGCACCATTATATCATATAGCTGCCATTGGATCGATCGGTCGAAAATTAAGTTTTTGTATGAAAAAACATTTTGTTTTTCAAGATATCTTGACCAAATTCGGCATTTATTAGTTTTACTCTACTTCTCATATATAGGCCAAATCATATTAAGATCGGACCACGATATCATATAGCTGCCATAGGAACGTTCGGTTGAAAATTAAGTTTTTGTATGAAAAAACATTTTGTTTTTAAAGATATCTTGACCAAACTCGGCATTTATTAGTTTTACTTTACTCCTCATATATATGCAAAATCCTATTAAGATCGGACCACTATATCATATAGCTGCCATAGGAACGATCGGTCGAAAATTAAGTTGTTGTATGAAAAAACATTTTGTTTTTCAAGATATCTTGACCAAACTCGGCATTTATTAGTTTTACTTTACTCCTCCTATATATGCAAAATCCTATTACGATCGGACCACTATATCATATAGCTGCCATAGGAATCGATCGGTCGAAAATTAAGTTTTGTATGAAAAAACATTTTGTTTTCAAGATATCTTGACCAAACTCGGCATTTATTAGTTTTACTTTACTCCTCCTATATATGCAAAATCCTATTACGATCGGACCACTATATCATATAGCTGCCATAGGATCGATCGGTCGAAAATTAAGTTTTTGTATGAAAAAACATTTTGTTTTTCAAGATATCTTGACCAAACTCGGCATTTATTAGTTTTACTTTACTCCTCCTATATATGCAAAATCCTATTAAGATCGGACCACTATATCATATAGCTGCCATAGGATCGATCGGTCGAAAATTAAGTTTTTGTATGAAAAAACATTTTGTTTTTCAAGATATCTTGACCAAACTCGGCATTTATTAGTTTTACTTTACTCCTCATATATATGCAAAATCCTATTAAGATCGGACCACTATATCATATAGCTGCCATAGGATCGATCGGTCGAAAATTAAGTTTTTGTATGAAAAAACATTTTGTTTTTCAAGATATCTTGACCAAACTCGGCATTTATTAGTTTTACTTTACTCCTCATATATATGCAAAATCCTATTACGATCGGACCACTATATCATATAGCTGCCATAGGATCGATCGGTCGAAAATTAAGTTTTTGTATGAAAAAACATTTTGTTTTTCAAGATATCTTGACCAAACTCGGCATTTATTAGTTTTACTTTACTCCTCATATATATGCAAAATCCTATTAAGATCGGACCACTATATCATATAGCTGCCATAGGATCGATCGGTCGAAAATTAAGTTTTTGTATGAAAAAACATTTTGTTTTCAAGATATCTTGACCAAACTCGGCATTTATTAGTTTTACTTTACTCCTCATATATATGCAAAATCCTATTAAGATCGGACCACTATATCATATAGCTGCCATAGGATCGATCGGTCGAAAATTAAGTTTTGTATGAAAAAACATTTTGTTTTTCAAGATATCTTGACCAAACTCGGCATTTATTAGTTTTACTTTACTCCTCATATATATGCAAAATCCTATTAAGATCGGACCACTATATCATATAGCTGCCATAGGATCGATCGGTCGAAAATTAAGTTTTTGTATGAAAAAACATTTTGTTTTCAAGATATCTTGACCAAACTCGGCATTTATTAGTTTTACTTTACTCCTCATATATATGCAAAATCCTATTAAGATCGGACCACTATATCATATAGCTGCCATAGGAACGATCGGTCGAAAATTAAGTTTTGTATGAAAAAACATTTTGTTTTTCAAGATATCTTGACCAAACTCGGCATTTATTAGTTTTACTTTACTCCTCCTATATATGCAAAATCCTATTACGATCGGACCACTATATCATATAGCTGCCATAGGATCGATCGGTCGAAAATTAAGTTTTTGTATGAAAAAACATTTTGTTTTCAAGATATCTTGACCAAACTCGGCATTTATTAGTTTTACTTTACTCCTCATATATATGCAAAATCCTATTAAGATCGGACCACTATATCATATAGCTGCCATAGGATCGATCGGTCGAAAATTAAGTTTTGTATGAAAAAACATTTTGTTTTTCAAGATATCTTGACCAAACTCGGCATTTATTAGTTTTACTTTACTCCTCCTATATATGCAAAATCCTATTAAGATCGGACCACTATATCATATAGCTGCCATAGGATCGATCGGTCGAAAATTAAGTTTTTGTATGAAAAAACATTTTGTTTTTCAAGATATCTTGACCAAACTCGGCATTTATTAGTTTTACTTTACTCCTCCTATATATGCAAAATCCTATTAAGATCGGACCACTATATCATATAGCTGCCATAGGAACGATCGGTCGAAAATTAAGTTTTGTATGAAAAAACATTTTGTTTTTCAAGATATCTTGACCAAACTCGGCATTTATTAGTTTTACTTTACTCCTCATATATATGCAAAATCCTATTACGATCGGACCACTATATCATATAGCTGCCATAGGATCGATCGGTCGAAAATTAAGTTTTTGTATGAAAAAACATTTTGTTTTTCAAGATATCTTGACCAAACTCGGCATTTATTAGTTTTACTTTACTCCTCATATATATGCAAAATCCTATTAAGATCGGACCACTATATCATATAGCTGCCATAGGATCGATCGGTCGAAAATTAAGTTTTTGTATGAAAAAACATTTTGTTTTTCAAGATATCTTGACCAAACTCGGCATTTATTAGTTTTACTTTACTCCTCATATATATGCAAAATCCTATTAAGATCGGACCACTATATCATATAGCTGCCATAGGAACGATCGGTCGAAAATTAAGTTTTTGTATGAAAAAACATTTTGTTTTTCAAGATATCTTGACCAAACTCGGCATTTATTAGTTTTACTTTACTCCTCATATATATGCAAAATCCTATTAAGATCGGACCACTATATCATATAGCTGCCATAGGATCGATCGGTCGAAAATTAAGTTTTTGTATGAAAAAACATTTTGTTTTTCAAGATATCTTGACCAAACTCGGCATTTATTAGTTTTACTTTACTCCTCATATATATGCAAAATCCTATTAAGATCGGACCACTATATCATATAGCTGCCATAGGAACGATCGGTCGAAAATTAAGTTTTTGTATGAAAAAACATTTTGTTTTTCAAGATATCTTGACCAAACTCGGCATTTATTAGTTTTACTTTACTCCTCCTATATATGCAAAATCCTATTAAGATCGGACCACTATATCATATAGCTGCCATAGGAACGATCGGTCGAAAATTAAGTTGTTGTATGAAAAAACATTTTGTTTTTCAAGATATCTTGACCAAACTCGGCATTTATTAGTTTTACTTTACTCCTCCTATATATGCAAAATCCTATTAAGATCGGACCACTATATCATATAGCTGCCATAGGATCGATCGGTCGAAAATTAAGTTTTTGTATGAAAAAACATTTTGTTTATCAAGATATCTTGACCAAACTCGGCATTTATTAGTTTTACTTTACTCCTCATATATATGCAAAATCCTATTACGATCGGACCACTATATCATATAGCTGCCATAGGATCGATCGGTCGAAAATTAAGTTTTGTATGAAAAAACATTTTGTTTTTCAAGATATCTTGACCAAACTCGGCATTTATTAGTTTTACTTTACTCCTCATATATATGCAAAATCCTATTACGATCGGACCACTATATCATATAGCTGCCATAGGATCGATCGGTCGAAAATTAAGTTTTGTATGAAAAAACATTTTGTTTTTCAAGATATCTTGACCAAACTCGGCATTTATTAGTTTTACTTTACTCCTCATATATATGCAAAATCCTATTAAGATCGGACCACTATATCATATAGCTGCCATAGGAACGATCGGTCGAAAATTAAGTTGTTGTATGAAAAAACATTTTGTTTTTCAAGATATCTTGACCAAACTCGGCATTTATTAGTTTTACTTTACTCCTCATATATATGCAAAATCCTATTAAGATCGGACCACTATATCATATAGCTGCCATAGGAACGATCGGTCGAAAATTAAGTTTTGTATGAAAAAACATTTTGTTTTTCAAGATATCTTGACCAAACTCGGCATTTATTAGTTTTACTTTACTCCTCCTATATATGCAAAATCCTATTAAGATCGGACCACTATATCATATAGCTGCCATAGGAACGATCGGTCGAAAATTAAGTTTTGTATGAAAAAACATTTTGTTTTTCAAGATATCTTGACCAAACTCGGCATTTATTAGTTTTACTTTACTCCTCATATATATGCAAAATCCTATTAAGATCGGACCACTATATCATATAGCTGCCATAGGATCGATCGGTCGAAAATTAAGTTTTTGTATGAAAAAACATTTTGTTTTTCAAGATATCTTGACCAAACTCGGCATTTATTAGTTTTACTTTACTCCTCATATATATGCAAAATCCTATTAAGATCGGACCACTATATCATATAGCTGCCATAGGAATCGATCGGTCGAAAATTAAGTTTTTGTATGAAAAAACATTTTGTTTTTCAAGATATCTTGACCAAACTCGGCATTTATTAGTTTTACTTTACTCCTCATATATATGCAAAATCCTATTAAGATCGGACCACTATATCATATAGCTGCCATAGGATCGATCGGTCGAAAATTAAGTTTTTGTATGAAAAAACATTTTGTTTTTCAAGATATCTTGACCAAACTCGGCATTTATTAGTTTTACTTTACTCCTCCTATATATGCAAAATCCTATTAAGATCGGACCACTATATCATATAGCTGCCATAGGATCGATCGGTCGAAAATTAAGTTTTTGTATGAAAAAACATTTTGTTTTTCAAGATATCTTGACCAAACTCGGCATTTATTAGTTTTACTTTACTCCTCATATATATGCAAAATCCTATTAAGATCGGACCACTATATCATATAGCTGCCATAGGATCGATCGGTCGAAAATTAAGTTTTTGTATGAAAAAACATTTTGTTTATCAAGATATCTTGACCAAACTCGGCATTTATTAGTTTTACTTTACTCCTCATATATATGCAAAATCCTATTACGATCGGACCACTATATCATATAGCTGCCATAGGAATCGATCGGTCGAAAATTAAGTTTTGTATGAAAAAACATTTTGTTTTTCAAGATATCTTGACCAAACTCGGCATTTATTAGTTTTACTTTACTCCTCATATATATGCAAAATCCTATTAAGATCGGACCACTATATCATATAGCTGCCATAGGATCGATCGGTCGAAAATTAAGTTTTGTATGAAAAAACATTTTGTTTTTCAAGATATCTTGACCAAACTCGGCATTTATTAGTTTTACTTTACTCCTCATATATATGCAAAATCCTATTACGATCGGACCACTATATCATATAGCTGCCATAGGATCGATCGGTCGAAAATTAAGTTTTGTATGAAAAAACATTTTGTTTTTCAAGATATCTTGACCAAACTCGGCATTTATTAGTTTTACTTTACTCCTCATATATATGCAAAATCCTATTAAGATCGGACCACTATATCATATAGCTGCCATAGGATCGATCGGTCGAAAATTAAGTTTTTGTATGAAAAAACATTTTGTTTTTCAAGATATCTTGACCAAACTCGGCATTTATTAGTTTTACTTTACTCCTCATATATATGCAAAATCCTATTAAGATCGGACCACTATATCATATAGCTGCCATAGGATCGATCGGTCGAAAATTAAGTTTTGTATGAAAAAACATTTTGTTTTTCAAGATATCTTGACCAAACTCGGCATTTATTAGTTTTACTTTACTCCTCATATATATGCAAAATCCTATTAAGATCGGACCACTATATCATATAGCTGCCATAGGAATCGATCGGTCGAAAATTAAGTTTTTGTATGAAAAAACATTTTGTTTTTCAAGATATCTTGACCAAACTCGGCATTTATTAGTTTTACTTTACTCCTCATATATATGCAAAATCCTATTAAGATCGGACCACTATATCATATAGCTGCCATAGGATCGATCGGTCGAAAATTAAGTTTTTGTATGAAAAAACATTTTGTTTTCAAGATATCTTGACCAAACTCGGCATTTATTAGTTTTACTTTACTCCTCATATATATGCAAAATCCTATTAAGATCGGACCACTATATCATATAGCTGCCATAGGATCGATCGGTCGAAAATTAAGTTTTGTATGAAAAAACATTTTGTTTTTCAAGATATCTTGACCAAACTCGGCATTTATTAGTTTTACTTTACTCCTCATATATATGCAAAATCCTATTAAGATCGGACCACTATATCATATAGCTGCCATAGGAATCGATCGGTCGAAAATTAAGTTTTGTATGAAAAAACATTTTGTTTTTCAAGATATCTTGACCAAACTCGGCATTTATTAGTTTTACTTTACTCCTCATATATATGCAAAATCCTATTAAGATCGGACCACTATATCATATAGCTGCCATAGGATCGATCGGTCGAAAATTAAGTTTTTGTATGAAAAAACATTTTGTTTTCAAGATATCTTGACCAAACTCGGCATTTATTAGTTTTACTTTACTCCTCATATATATGCAAAATCCTATTAAGATCGGACCACTATATCATATAGCTGCCATAGGATCGATCGGTCGAAAATTAAGTTTTTGTATGAAAAAACATTTTGTTTTTCAAGATATCTTGACCAAACTCGGCATTTATTAGTTTTACTTTACTCCTCCTATATATGCAAAATCCTATTAAGATCGGACCACTATATCATATAGCTGCCATAGGAACGATCGGTCGAAAATTAAGTTTTTGTATGAAAAAACATTTTGTTTTTCAAGATATCTTGACCAAACTCGGCATTTATTAGTTTTACTTTACTCCTCATATATATGCAAAATCCTATTAAGATCGGACCACTATATCATATAGCTGCCATAGGATCGATCGGTCGAAAATTAAGTTTTTGTATGAAAAAACATTTTGTTTTTCAAGATATCTTGACCAAACTCGGCATTTATTAGTTTTACTTTACTCCTCATATATATGCAAAATCCTATTAAGATCGGACCACTATATCATATAGCTGCCATAGGATCGATCGGTCGAAAATTAAGTTTTTGTATGAAAAAACATTTTGTTTTTCAAGATATCTTGACCAAACTCGGCATTTATTAGTTTTACTTTACTCCTCATATATATGCAAAATCCTATTACGATCGGACCACTATATCATATAGCTGCCATAGGATCGATCGGTCGAAAATTAAGTTTTTGTATGAAAAACATTTTGTTTTTCAAGATATCTTGACCAAACTCGGCATTTATTAGTTTTACTTTACTCCTCATATATATGCAAAATCCTATTAAGATCGGACCACTATATCATATAGCTGCCATAGGAACGATCGGTCGAAAATTAAGTTGTTGTATGAAAAAACATTTTGTTTTCAAGATATCTTGACCAAACTCGGCATTTATTAGTTTTACTTTACTCCTCATATATATGCAAAATCCTATTAAGATCGGACCACTATATCATATAGCTGCCATAGGAACGATCGGTCGAAAATTAAGTTTTTGTATGAAAAAACATTTTGTTTATCAAGATATCTTGACCAAACTCGGCATTTATTAGTTTTACTTTACTCCTCATATATATGCAAAATCCTATTAAGATCGGACCACTATATCATATAGCTGCCATAGGATCGATCGGTCGAAAATTAAGTTTTGTATGAAAAAACATTTTGTTTTTCAAGATATCTTGACCAAACTCGGCATTTATTAGTTTTACTTTACTCCTCATATATATGCAAAATCCTATTAAGATCGGACCACTATATCATATAGCTGCCATAGGATCGATCGGTCGAAAATTAAGTTTTGTATGAAAAAACATTTTGTTTATCAAGATATCTTGACCAAACTCGGCATTTATTAGTTTTACTTTACTCCTCATATATATGCAAAATCCTATTAAGATCGGACCACTATATCATATAGCTGCCATAGGAACGATCGGTCGAAAATTAAGTTGTTGTATGAAAAAACATTTTGTTTATCAAGATATCTTGACCAAACTCGGCATTTATTAGTTTTACTTTACTCCTCATATATATGCAAAATCCTATTAAGATCGGACCACTATATCATATAGCTGCCATAGGATCGATCGGTCGAAAATTAAGTTTTTGTATGAAAAAACATTTTGTTTTTCAAGATATCTTGACCAAACTCGGCATTTATTAGTTTTACTTTACTCCTCATATATATGCAAAATCCTATTAAGATCGGACCACTATATCATATAGCTGCCATAGGAACGATCGGTCGAAAATTAAGTTGTTGTATGAAAAAACATTTTGTTTTTCAAGATATCTTGACCAAACTCGGCATTTATTAGTTTTACTTTACTCCTCATATATATGCAAAATCCTATTAAGATCGGACCACTATATCATATAGCTGCCATAGGATCGATCGGTCGAAAATTAAGTTTTTGTATGAAAAAACATTTTGTTTATCAAGATATCTTGACCAAACTCGGCATTTATTAGTTTTACTTTACTCCTCATATATATGCAAAATCCTATTAAGATCGGACCACTATATCATATAGCTGCCATAGGATCGATCGGTCGAAAATTAAGTTTTGTATGAAAAAACATTTTGTTTATCAAGATATCTTGACCAAACTCGGCATTTATTAGTTTTACTTTACTCCTCATATATATGCAAAATCCTATTACGATCGGACCACTATATCATATAGCTGCCATAGGATCGATCGGTCGAAAATTAAGTTTTTGTATGAAAAAACATTTTGTTTTTCAAGATATCTTGACCAAACTCGGCATTTATTAGTTTTACTTTACTCCTCATATATATGCAAAATCCTATTAAGATCGGACCACTATATCATATAGCTGCCATAGGATCGATCGGTCGAAAATTAAGTTTTGTATGAAAAAACATTTTGTTTTTCAAGATATCTTGACCAAACTCGGCATTTATTAGTTTTACTTTACTCCTCATATATATGCAAAATCCTATTAAGATCGGACCACTATATCATATAGCTGCCATAGGAACGATCGGTCGAAAATTAAGTTTTGTATGAAAAAACATTTGTTTTTCAAGATATCTTGACCAAACTCGGCATTTATTAGTTTTACTTTACTCCTCATATATATGCAAAATCCTATTAAGATCGGACCACTATATCATATAGCTGCCATAGGATCGATCGGTCGAAAATTAAGTTTTGTATGAAAAAACATTTTGTTTTTCAAGATATCTTGACCAAACTCGGCATTTATTAGTTTTACTTTACTCCTCATATATATGCAAAATCCTATTAAGATCGGACCACTATATCATATAGCTGCCATAGGATCGATCGGTCGAAAATTAAGTTTTTGTATGAAAAAACATTTTGTTTTTCAAGATATCTTGACCAAACTCGGCATTTATTAGTTTTACTTTACTCCTCATATATATGCAAAATCCTATTAAGATCGGACCACTATATCATATAGCTGCCATAGGAACGATCGGTCGAAAATTAAGTTTTTGTATGAAAAAACATTTTGTTTTTCAAGATATCTTGACCAAACTCGGCATTTATTAGTTTTACTTTACTCCTCCTATATATGCAAAATCCTATTACGATCGGACCACTATATCATATAGCTGCCATAGGAACGATCGGTCGAAAATTAAGTTTTGTATGAAAAAACATTTTGTTTTTCAAGATATCTTGACCAAACTCGGCATTTATTAGTTTTACTTTACTCCTCATATATATGCAAAATCCTATTAAGATCGGACCACTATATCATATAGCTGCCATAGGATCGATCGGTCGAAAATTAAGTTTTGTATGAAAAAACATTTTGTTTTTCAAGATATCTTGACCAAACTCGGCATTTATTAGTTTTACTTTACTCCTCATATATATGCAAAATCCTATTAAGATCGGACCACTATATCATATAGCTGCCATAGGAACGATCGGTCGAAAATTAAGTTTTGTATGAAAAAACATTTTGTTTTTCAAGATATCTTGACCAAACTCGGCATTTATTAGTTTTACTTTACTCCTCATATATATGCAAAATCCTATTAAGATCGGACCACTATATCATATAGCTGCCATAGGATCGATCGGTCGAAAATTAAGTTTTTGTATGAAAAAACATTTTGTTTTCAAGATATCTTGACCAAACTCGGCATTTATTAGTTTTACTTTACTCCTCATATATATGCAAAATCCTATTAAGATCGGACCACTATATCATATAGCTGCCATAGGAACGATCGGTCGAAAATTAAGTTTTTGTATGAAAAAACATTTTGTTTTTCAAGATATCTTGACCAAACTCGGCATTTATTAGTTTTACTTTACTCCTCATATATATGCAAAATCCTATTAAGATCGGACCACTATATCATATAGCTGCCATAGGAACGATCGGTCGAAAATTAAGTTTTTGTATGAAAAAACATTTTGTTTTCAAGATATCTTGACCAAACTCGGCATTTATTAGTTTTACTTTACTCCTCATATATATGCAAAATCCTATTAAGATCGGACCACTATATCATATAGCTGCCATAGGATCGATCGGTCGAAAATTAAGTTTTTGTATGAAAAAACATTTTGTTTTTCAAGATATCTTGACCAAACTCGGCATTTATTAGTTTTACTTTACTCCTCATATATATGCAAAATCCTATTAAGATCGGACCACTATATCATATAGCTGCCATAGGATCGATCGGTCGAAAATTAAGTTGTTGTATGAAAAAACATTTTGTTTTCAAGATATCTTGACCAAACTCGGCATTTATTAGTTTTACTTTACTCCTCATATATATGCAAAATCCTATTAAGATCGGACCACTATATCATATAGCTGCCATAGGATCGATCGGTCGAAAATTAAGTTTTTGTATGAAAAAACATTTTGTTTTTCAAGATATCTTGACCAAACTCGGCATTTATTAGTTTTACTTTACTCCTCATATATATGCAAAATCCTATTAAGATCGGACCACTATATCATATAGCTGCCATAGGAACGATCGGTCGAAAATTAAGTTGTTGTATGAAAAAACATTTTGTTTTTCAAGATATCTTGACCAAACTCGGCATTTATTAGTTTTACTTTACTCCTCATATATATGCAAAATCCTATTAAGATCGGACCACTATATCATATAGCTGCCATAGGATCGATCGGTCGAAAATTAAGTTGTTGTATGAAAAAACATTTTGTTTTTCAAGATATCTTGACCAAACTCGGCATTTATTAGTTTTACTTTACTCCTCATATATATGCAAAATCCTATTAAGATCGGACCACTATATCATATAGCTGCCATAGGAACGATCGGTCGAAAATTAAGTTTTTGTATGAAAAAACATTTTGTTTTTCAAGATATCTTGACCAAACTCGGCATTTATTAGTTTTACTTTACTCCTCATATATATGCAAAATCCTATTAAGATCGGACCACTATATCATATAGCTGCCATAGGATCGATCGGTCGAAAATTAAGTTTTGTATGAAAAACATTTTGTTTTTCAAGATATCTTGACCAAACTCGGCATTTATTAGTTTTACTTTACTCCTCATATATATGCAAAATCCTATTAAGATCGGACCACTATATCATATAGCTGCCATAGGAACGATCGGTCGAAAATTAAGTTTTGTATGAAAAAACATTTTGTTTATCAAGATATCTTGACCAAACTCGGCATTTATTAGTTTTACTTTACTCCTCATATATATGCAAAATCCTATTAAGATCGGACCACTATATCATATAGCTGCCATAGGAACGATCGGTCGAAAATTAAGTTTTTGTATGAAAAAACATTTTGTTTTTCAAGATATCTTGACCAAACTCGGCATTTATTAGTTTTACTTTACTCCTCATATATATGCAAAATCCTATTAAGATCGGACCACTATATCATATAGCTGCCATAGGATCGATCGGTCGAAAATTAAGTTTTGTATGAAAAAACATTTTGTTTTTCAAGATATCTTGACCAAACTCGGCATTTATTAGTTTTACTTTACTCCTCATATATATGCAAAATCCTATTAAGATCGGACCACTATATCATATAGCTGCCATAGGATCGATCGGTCGAAAATTAAGTTTTTGTATGAAAAAACATTTTGTTTTTCAAGATATCTTGACCAAACTCGGCATTTATTAGTTTTACTTTACTCCTCATATATATGCAAAATCCTATTAAGATCGGACCACTATATCATATAGCTGCCATAGGATCGATCGGTCGAAAATTAAGTTTTGTATGAAAAAACATTTTGTTTTTCAAGATATCTTGACCAAACTCGGCATTTATTAGTTTTACTTTACTCCTCATATATATGCAAAATCCTATTAAGATCGGACCACTATATCATATAGCTGCCATAGGAACGATCGGTCGAAAATTAAGTTTTGTATGAAAAAACATTTTGTTTTTCAAGATATCTTGACCAAACTCGGCATTTATTAGTTTTACTTTACTCCTCATATATATGCAAAATCCTATTAAGATCGGACCACTATATCATATAGCTGCCATAGGAACGATCGGTCGAAAATTAAGTTTTTGTATGAAAAAACATTTTGTTTTTCAAGATATCTTGACCAAACTCGGCATTTATTAGTTTTACTTTACTCCTCATATATATGCAAAATCCTATTAAGATCGGACCACTATATCATATAGCTGCCATAGGAACGATCGGTCGAAAATTAAGTTGTTGTATGAAAAAACATTTTGTTTTCAAGATATCTTGACCAAACTCGGCATTTATTAGTTTTACTTTACTCCTCATATATATGCAAAATCCTATTAAGATCGGACCACTATATCATATAGCTGCCATAGGATCGATCGGTCGAAAATTAAGTTTTTGTATGAAAAAACATTTTGTTTTTCAAGATATCTTGACCAAACTCGGCATTTATTAGTTTTACTTTACTCCTCATATATATGCAAAATCCTATTAAGATCGGACCACTATATCATATAGCTGCCATAGGATCGATCGGTCGAAAATTAAGTTTTTGTATGAAAAAACATTTTGTTTTCAAGATATCTTGACCAAACTCGGCATTTATTAGTTTTACTTTACTCCTCATATATATGCAAAATCCTATTAAGATCGGACCACTATATCATATAGCTGCCATAGGAACGATCGGTCGAAAATTAAGTTTTTGTATGAAAAAACATTTTGTTTTCAAGATATCTTGACCAAACTCGGCATTTATTAGTTTTACTTTACTCCTCATATATATGCAAAATCCTATTAAGATCGGACCACTATATCATATAGCTGCCATAGGATCGATCGGTCGAAAATTAAGTTTTTGTATGAAAAAACATTTTGTTTTTCAAGATATCTTGACCAAACTCGGCATTTATTAGTTTTACTTTACTCCTCATATATATGCAAAATCCTATTAAGATCGGACCACTATATCATATAGCTGCCATAGGAACGATCGGTCGAAAATTAAGTTTTGTATGAAAAAACATTTTGTTTTCAAGATATCTTGACCAAACTCGGCATTTATTAGTTTTACTTTACTCCTCATATATATGCAAAATCCTATTAAGATCGGACCACTATATCATATAGCTGCCATAGGAACGATCGGTCGAAAATTAAGTTTTGTATGAAAAAACATTTTGTTTTTCAAGATATCTTGACCAAACTCGGCATTTATTAGTTTTACTTTACTCCTCATATATATGCAAAATCCTATTAAGATCGGACCACTATATCATATAGCTGCCATAGGAACGATCGGTCGAAAATTAAGTTTTTGTATGAAAAAACATTTTGTTTTTCAAGATATCTTGACCAAACTCGGCATTTATTAGTTTTACTTTACTCCTCATATATATGCAAAATCCTATTAAGATCGGACCACTATATCATATAGCTGCCATAGGAACGATCGGTCGAAAATTAAGTTTTTGTATGAAAAAACATTTTGTTTTTCAAGATATCTTGACCAAACTCGGCATTTATTAGTTTTACTTTACTCCTCATATATATGCAAAATCCTATTAAGATCGGACCACTATATCATATAGCTGCCATAGGAACGATCGGTCGAAAATTAAGTTTTGTATGAAAAAACATTTTGTTTTCAAGATATCTTGACCAAACTCGGCATTTATTAGTTTTACTTTACTCCTCCTATATATGCAAAATCCTATTACGATCGGACCACTATATCATATAGCTGCCATAGGATCGATCGGTCGAAAATTAAGTTTTTGTATGAAAAAACATTTTGTTTTTCAAGATATCTTGACCAAACTCGGCATTTATTAGTTTTACTTTACTCCTCCTATATATGCAAAATCCTATTAAGATCGGACCACTATATCATATAGCTGCCATAGGATCGATCGGTCGAAAATTAAGTTTTTGTATGAAAAAACATTTTGTTTTTCAAGATATCTTGACCAAACTCGGCATTTATTAGTTTTACTTTACTCCTCATATATATGCAAAATCCTATTAAGATCGGACCACTATATCATATAGCTGCCATAGGATCGATCGGTCGAAAATTAAGTTTTGTATGAAAAAACATTTTGTTTTTCAAGATATCTTGACCAAACTCGGCATTTATTAGTTTTACTTTACTCCTCATATATATGCAAAATCCTATTAAGATCGGACCACTATATCATATAGCTGCCATAGGAACGATCGGTCGAAAATTAAGTTTTTGTATGAAAAACATTTTGTTTTTCAAGATATCTTGACCAAACTCGGCATTATTAGTTTTACTTTACTCCTCATATATATGCAAAATCCTATTAAGATCGACCACTATATCATATAGCTGCCATAGGATCGATCGGTCGAAAATTAAGTTTTGTATGAAAAAACACTTTGTTTTTCAAGATATCTTGACCAAACTCGGCATTTATTAGTTTTACTTTACTCCTCATATATATGCAAAATCCTATTAAGATCGGACCACTATATCATATAGCTGCCATAGGAACGATCGGTCGAAAATTAAGTTTTTGTATGAAAAAACATTTTGTTTTTCAAGATATCTTGACCAAACTCGGCATTTATTAGTTTTACTTTACTCCTCATATATATGCAAAATCCTATTACGATCGGACCACTATATCATATAGCTGCCATAGGATCGATCGGTCGAAAATTAAGTTTTTGTATGAAAAAACATTTTGTTTTTCAAGATATCTTGACCAAACTCGGCATTTATTAGTTTTACTTTACTCCTCATATATATGCAAAATCCTATTAAGATCGGACCACTATATCATATAGCTGCCATAGGACGATCGGTCGAAAATTAAGTTTTGTATGAAAAAACATTTTGTTTTTCAAGATATCTTGACCAAACTCGGCATTTATTAGTTTTACTTTACTCCTCATATATATGCAAAATCCTATTAAGATCGGACCACTATATCATATAGCTGCCATAGGATCGATCGGTCGAAAATTAAGTTTTTGTATGAAAAAACATTTTGTTTTTCAAGATATCTTGACCAAACTCGGCATTTATTAGTTTTACTTTACTCCTCATATATATGCAAAATCCTATTAAGATCGGACCACTATATCATATAGCTGCCATAGGAACGATCGGTCGAAAATTAAGTTTTGTATGAAAAAACATTTTGTTTTTCAAGATATCTTGACCAAACTCGGCATTTATTAGTTTTACTTTACTCCTCATATATATGCAAAATCCTATTAAGATCGGACCACTATATCATATAGCTGCCATAGGATCGATCGGTCGAAAATTAAGTTTTTGTATGAAAAAACATTTTGTTTTCAAGATATCTTGACCAAACTCGGCATTTATTAGTTTTACTTTACTCCTCCTATATATGCAAAATCCTATTAAGATCGGACCACTATATCATATAGCTGCCATAGGATCGATCGGTCGAAAATTAAGTTTTTGTATGAAAAAACATTTTGTTTTTCAAGATATCTTGACCAAACTCGGCATTTATTAGTTTTACTTTACTCCTCATATATATGCAAAATCCTATTAAGATCGGACCACTATATCATATAGCTGCCATAGGATCGATCGGTCGAAAATTAAGTTTTGTATGAAAAAACATTTTGTTTTTCAAGATATCTTGACCAAACTCGGCATTTATTAGTTTTACTTTACTCCTCATATATATGCAAAATCCTATTAAGATCGGACCACTATATCATATAGCTGCCATAGGAACGATCGGTCGAAAATTAAGTTTTTGTATGAAAAAACATTTTGTTTTTCAAGATATCTTGACCAAACTCGGCATTTATTAGTTTTACTTTACTCCTCATATATATGCAAAATCCTATTAAGATCGGACCACTATATCATATAGCTGCCATAGGAACGATCGGTCGAAAATTAAGTTGTTGTATGAAAAAACATTTTGTTTATCAAGATATCTTGACCAAACTCGGCATTTATTAGTTTTACTTTACTCCTCATATATATGCAAAATCCTATTAAGATCGGACCACTATATCATATAGCTGCCATAGGAACGATCGGTCGAAAATTAAGTTGTTGTATGAAAAAACATTTTGTTTTTCAAGATATCTTGACCAAACTCGGCATTTATTAGTTTTACTTTACTCCTCATATATATGCAAAATCCTATTAAGATCGC